>NC_061109.1:37394896-37422396 GCF_015104395.2 Macrobrachium nipponense
TTAAAGGAAGATCAAAAGGGTGACAAAAAATTAGATGGTGAGATAAAGTGAAGGAAGATATGGAAAGAAGAGGTTTGGTGGAGGATGATGTCTCATAGAAGGCAGTGGAAAAGGCACATCAGGCAACTGACCCCTTAATGCACGGATAACGGTGGGAAAGAAGATATATGTATTCTTAAGTTGTTGCTTTTGCAATGCATATTTTCCCCTCAGTAATTGTATTAAAGGTTGTAAAAGTGTTTGCCATATTTTTAGATTCAATATTAGTTTGCTTAGAATTAATATGTTCAAATAATGTGTATTCAGAATAAAAAAAAAAAATTAAAGTTAAGGAATAACATAGAATGTGAACCAAGTGAGAAATTATTATTGTCCATTCAGAACAGGAAATTGCTGTCATCCCTTGGGGTCACATAGTTCTTTTTTTTTAATAATCATGCACTGCACATGACTGTCTTCAACTTGTTCATCTTTGTCTAGAAATCACAAGATGATTGCATCATCTTTTGTAATACTTCTTTGAAACGTTTGGCATACGTATGTGTCCTTTCATTTCACTTTAGTAATTAGAGATTCTTTTATTATGAGACTGTTTAATATTGCTAACAAATTACCTCTTATCTCTCGATTTATCAAAAGAGAACTTGTTGGTTCGCAACTATTTTAATTATGAAATGGAAAGATTTGTGACATTACTGAAGGAAATGACGAAAATAATTCAATTCAAGAAAATTCTATAATAATTTCTTTTATTTTAAGAGTATGTTATTGTCTGAAATCTTGTAATAATAAAAGCTAATTATAGCTGTAATTCCACTTTTTCTCTATTTTTCATTTTGTGGCAGGATCACAAGCTCATAAAATGAGCGGGCAAAATCCCCCACACATAAACTTAACCAATCTGGCTGCAAAACTCACCCTCAGCCACATTTTCACCTTTACACTACAGAATACACACAGAACAATGGACCTACCTACACACAGAACAAAAAACACAACACATGTACTCACCCAACTCCATGCTGTGCTGTCTGCTGGTCGAGGTCGCGGAGACACCAACAACCGTTGCAAACCAATACACAACCAACAATGCAACAACGACCAAGGACCACAACCCAACATCACAATAACAACACAACAACCAAGGACCACACCTCACAACTCAACAACACAACAACCAAGGACCACAACCTCACAACTCAACAACACAACAAACAAACAAAGACTACAAACAAAACAAAATACCACTGCACAAACAATCCTTAACAGCACAAAAAAACAACACAACAATCCAACACACACACCAACTAACAACATCAAGAAATCACAACAGCTCACCAACAACAACCCTAAACAACTCACAACCACAACAACTCACAGCCACAACAACTCGCACATAACTCAATAGAAACTCACAAGCACAACTAATCTAACAACTCAGGTACAACAAGTCTAAAGCAGACAATATCAGACTTAACAACAACTAAACAACAAATCAGTAACACACAATTTAACTGGCTTTCAATGCCTTCAACACTCGTCATAGACAGCTGCCGACACTAATGACAATCACAGGCTCTGATTAAAGACTGACTCCTCGGAACTCTAATCTTAACAACCAACTCCAACTGCACCAGTAGACAACCCAGAACTCACCAACAGCCAATTCAATTGTTAACCATCCATCCACCAATTACGCTCTCTCTCTCTCTCTCTCTCTCTCTCTCTCTCTCTCTCTCTCTCTCTCTCTCTTACAAACCAAAACACAAACACTTACTACATGATCTCAACATCAATACAAACCACGAAACTCTCTCTCTCTCTCTCTCTCTCTCTCTCTCTCTCTTCTCTTAATCCTCAAGAACGTTGTCAAATGGAACTCCCATAACTCCTCCAATTTTTCCTCCCCCGTTACATTTGACAACGTCCCCTTTCACCCGCAACACCCACACTAAATAGCCTTCTGCAACACCCATGGATGATCGGACGCAGGTCCCCTGGATCTTGTTTGAGGGCCCTCATACACACTCTCAGTTACACCACCATCCACTTCTCCCAGATCACATCCAGTCAGACTCTCCTATTACCATCTCCCTCACTACCATCCTGCCAAATCCCATTCACTATCTCATCTACCCCTTCTAACTCTTGTCCTTATATCTCCCGTAACTCTGCCAGCAAATCACTCACCTCATTTATACTCCTGCCAAACTCCTGAAGAGACTCATTTATACTGCTAACCACGTCCTTACTACTTGATTCCCTTCTTGCCGAAATCTCACTAAACCCTGACAATTCAAACCCACACACACTTTAAGTATCATTCCTTCCCTCAAAGTCATCCGTATTACACGCCTTATCCACCATTTTTACCCTAACACTAACCCCTCTATCATGCAGTTCACATTTCTCCTTTTTCATTCCCTTTCCTTACCTTCTTCTGCTTTCTTCCATACTCAACCAGTCATCGCATTCTCCCGAACATACTGTCGCATACTAGAGGACCCACCCAGCTGAATCCCCCTAACACCTAGTTTCCCGAATTCCCAGCCGGACTCATCGTCTTTTGCCTACACACACTCGCCACATTGCCTTCCATTCCACATTCGACACATTTCGCTCATGGCTCTCTACACATCATAGCATAATGCCCACTCTTCCCACAATTACCGCAAACCTCGCTCACACAGGTACCTACCTCGAAATCCACTCGCTATATGCCCTATCTGCCCACACTTGTAACACTTAATACCTCAATCTTTCTTACACTCACTAACTAAATGCACCATTTGCCCATACCCAAAGCACGCTCCTAATGCCCACCAACATTCATTCTTCTTGTGTCCTGTCTTACCACAATGCTGCTCTCGCTCACAACTAACTAACCCTACTCTTCCGACACCCACACACCTATCTCTTTTAGGGCTAACTACACTCATGGCACTTGCTCTAACGCTCCTATCAACCACTCACTCTGCCATTCGGCTCAGCCCTTCTAAAACTGCCTCTACATAGCTCTTAAACTCTTGTATTACCTCAGCTACTTCAGTCCTAACACTAACCTTTCATTCGTCCATCACATTTTCTCCTTACGTTTCAGATTTATAAACGCGTATGCACTTTCTGGTATGTCGCCAACAACTTTCACACTAACTCCTTACACCCATTTATCCCTTCATCCCCAGACTTTTTCCTAGCTGTTTCCAACCTGCACACATACATCAACAACGACTCACCAACATTCATTCTTGCTTCTTCAGAATCTTGCTTTCTCCTATATCTAGCACTACTCTATCCTCTTTGCCTGTTCTACAATCCTGGCTTTCACACTCTCATACGGCACATTCCCTACACTCATCATTACCCCATACATACTCAACAAAAATCCCGTCAAGAAGTTACCTAACTCTCTTGCCCAGACTCTCTTGTTATCCCCATACTTAGCCTCACAATAATTCTCATATTCCTTAAAAAAAGTCCCCTATGTCCCTACGACCATATTCCTCATATTGTGCACATCGGGGTACCTCTCTCATATACACAGCCTTTTGTACTTCCTGCTCACTCTCATTTTCACTTTCGCTACTTCCATTCTGACCATTCTTTCCCTCTTCTGAATACAGCAAATCAACTTCCATACTCCCATCCATACTTTTAGTCACACCTTTCTTACCCTTCTCCTTCCAACCTACCAATTCCTACCTAGCACCATCTAAATCACTCTCATCCTGCACATTTTCCTCAATTCTATGGTCACCTTCATCTGTCCTATTCTTACTCTGCTCATCAGTCTTACTAGTCTTTCCCTTAGCCCTTTTCTTACCCTCAACTTCCTTCTTACCCTTCTGCTCTGATTTCTCCCTATCCTGTGTCTTCTTCTTCCCCTCACTTGCAACAGCCTTATCACTTTCATCACTCATAATCTCATCCACTTGTTCTTTCAGTTTCTTAATCGCTCCTGGCCCGTCACAAGACCCAGCAGGCCTACCTCCTACTGCTCCCTCTCCTGTGAATCCCTTCATCATCTCCTGCACTACATTCATCATTATTTCGAATTTTTCATCCATTTTCTCAACCATTCTCTCTTCCGCTCCTTTCACCTCTTCTTTCATTTCCACTTTTGCACTCCCTAGCATTCCTATCATTTTCTCTAACTCATTCTTCAGCTCCTCACACTACCCTCAACCGCTCACTCTCCACTTCCAATCTTTCCTTAGTTTCCCTTGCCAACCGCAACTCCTCCTTCAACCCTTCCATCCTCACTTTCCCTACCAATCACACTACTTAATACCCCAATCGTCCTGCAGCTGCCACACTAGTAGTTCCTGTTTGGGTGCCAAAAATTTAATGTGGCGGGATCACAACCTCGAAAAACAGGTGGGAAAAATACCCCCCACATAAACTTAACCAATCTGGCTGCCAAACTCACCCTTAGCTACACTTTCCCCTTTACACTACGGAATACACGCAGGACAATCGACCTACCTACACACAGAACAAAAAACACAACACATGTACTCACACAATTCCAGATACTCAGAGCTTTGCCATACTGTCTGCTGGTCAAGGTCGCGGAGACACCAACAACTGTTGCAAACCAATATACAACCAACAACAACCAAGGACCACAACCCCACAACCCAACAACCAAGGACCACAACCCCACAACACAACAACCAAAGACCACAACCTCACAACTTAACACAACAAACAAATAAGAACTACAACCACAACAAAAGACCACTGCACAAACAATCACTATCAACACAAAAAAACAACTCAACAATCCAACACATGCACACCCACTAACAACATCAAGAAATCACAACAGCTCACCAACAACAACCCTAAACAACTCACAACCACAATAACTCACACAACTCAACGGGAACTCATAAGCACTACAAATCTAACAAAACAAGCACAACAACTCTAAAGTAAACAATATCAAACTTAACAACTAAACAACAAATCAATAACACACAACTTAACTGACTTTCAATGCCTTCATAGACCGCTGCCGACACTACTCACCATCACAGGCTCTGACTAAAGACTGATTCCTCAGAACTCTAATCTTGACAACCAACTCCAACCGCACCAGCAGACAACCTAGAACTTCCCCAACAGCCAATTCAATTGTTAACCATCCATCTACTAATTTCGCCCTCTCTCTCTCTCTCTCTATTCGCCCTCTCTCGTCTCTCTCTCTCTCTCTCTCTCTCTCTCTCTCTCTCTCGTAGTAGCCATCTTGCTTGGTGAGATGTTCCTGCGCGAAGTCAGATTAATCAACAGATATCACAAGTTTAACATACGTATAGAATTTGAGAAATATCTAGAAGTGTTCGTGAACTATCGGTGATAAGATTAGTGTGAAAATAGTAGGATAAAGCGTCTTCTAAGTTAGTTTATCAAGTGAAATACTGTAAATCAGAACAAGATGGCAGTAAGTTCCAACTGCGGGAAAAAATGGCGAGATTTAGCTTGCTTGGCAAATTCGCAATACGATGAGGTAGCAGGAAGGGAACTGGCATTTCTCATCTATGAGATCAGCAACAGTCCTAACCAAAAAGATACAAAAGCATTCATAGATATATTAGAAGGATATAATCCTTCAAACTAGAACAAATCAACTGAAAACATCTTGAAAATAATTGAAGAAGTTCCAAATAAAATCCAAGCGGTCAAGAGACTCATAAAGAAAATATACATAAACCAACATATTCCGACAAAGAAAATGAATAAGGTGAACCTTGTGAATATCCTAATTGATGCATTAGGAAAAAGAATGCCAAAAGCATGTAAACTGTGTAAGGTGTGGTATAGCATAGTTAATCCACAAAACCTAATCAGAAAATGTGCTGCAGGCAACATTCCGACCCATCCACAGTGTGCTGAGGTAATGCAAGATATGAGAAAAGACACAAGAATTTTTTGCTCAACATGTCTACCATGGATAGACAATGTTATTAAATCAAGATTGAATGTACAAATAGTTGAGGATGAAGAAGAAGAAGAAGAGGAAGAGGAAGAAGAAGAGGAAAACGGAAGAGAAGTAAACAAAACTGAAATGACAGAAAAAGATAAGGAAAACAAAGAACAAGATAAAAGTATGGATGCAGAGATACTCATTGATACTACATATGAGGCTATAAAGCAGCATACCTACGAAGAAATAAATTACAATATGACAACACAAAAGAAAATCCCGAAGAGGCTCTACCCAGATCTACACAATGACGGGAAAGAGGAAAAAATAGACAAAAAAGACAAAGTCTGCAACCTTTTGAAAAGAGGGAATTGCAGATTTGGAGAAAGATGTTACTACAAACATCCTAAGGTATGTCACAACGATGAAATATATGGTAAATGTGCATACCTAGATGGCTATGGGGATGATTGCAGAGATCTACATCCAAAAATATGCAAAAACCTAAAAGAAGGAAAAGGATGTAAGTTCGACAAAAAATGTAAATATATGCACCCTGTAGCCATGAAACATAATCAAATAAATAATCAATCAAGTAATAAAATCCAAAATAAGAAAGAAACAAATAAAGAGAGGAATGAAGAATATCGGGTAAAAGAAAAAAGCAAGCCATCAACTAGATATGCAGAGGTGTCAGCAAAAAATTTCAAAGCATCAGCTCCAAGATTCTACTCAAGAGATAATAACTGTATTTATTATGCAAGAGGATATTGCAGATATGGAGAAAATTGCAGATTCAGACACAAAATGAATAATTATGATGAAGGAAGAACAAATATTATAGAAAAGTTGGATTTTTTAATGTCAGAATTTCTGGAAATGAAAAAAAGAACAACATACCAGAACAGGAAAGAGACATGGGAAAATCCTTATTATTACCAATATTAAATGAAGGAGAAAACACGCAAACCATCATAGTGATGAATGCGCAGGGTTTAGTTACGAGTAACTCAAAAAGAAAAATAGAGTACTTAGAAGAACTAACCCAAATTAAAAAGAAAATAGATATAATGAATATAAGTGAAACCTGGTATTCCCAAGAGACTGGGAATGATGATCAAATAAAAGGGTTCCAAACTTATAGATCAGATAGAAAAAATAGGAATCAAGGGGGAACCGCAATATATGGGAAAGACAAAAAACAAGGAAAAATATATGAGAAATATAGTAACTCAGAATGTGAACTAATAGCGGTAGAATTTGAATCTGAAAAATTAATGAACATAGTAATATATAAACCTCCTAATACTAAAGAGTTTGACTTAATAATAGAAAAATTGGATGATATATGTAGAAATCACAAGGACTGGACTATTCTCCTATCTGGAGACTTCAACTTTCCTTTCGTAGACTGGAAAGAACGAATAGGAGATTGTGGATGTACTTATACATATAAAAAAGAGAGTAATAGTAGTGCAGAAGATAAGAGGCAATTCGAAAAGCTATTAGATATGCTACTAGAATACAACATTCAACAAATAAATCACCTGCCAACAAGAAAGGAAAATACTTTAGACCTAGTATTTGTGAACGAGATGAATTATGTTAAAGAAATAATAGTTTATAATGCGAGTATTTCAGACCATAATGTCATAGAATTAACAGTCCATTCCAAAGCAAGTGAAAACAGAGATAAGCAAGAAATGAAAAAGTGGGAAGGATATGGAAAATACAACTTCTACAGTAAAAATAAAAATATAAAATGGTCAGAAATAAATGAAGAATTAAACAAAGATTGGGATAACATTTTCGTAAGTGATGACATAAGGGTAAATACGGAGATATTATATAAAATATTAGAGAAAATAGTGGATAAATATATACCGAAGAAGAAAAGTAAACAACAGTCATGCATACCAAGAGACAGAAGGATCTTGTTCCAGAAAATCAGAAAGTGGAAAAAAGGTCTTGCAAAAGAAAAAAATGCATGGAAAGTTATAGAACTAAAAAGTAAGATAGAAAATGCAGAACAAAAGATTATACAATCAAAAGAAAATGAAAAACGGGACTTGGAAGAAAAACCCTATTAAATATCAAGCAAAACCCCAAACTATTATACTCATATGCGAAGAAGATGAATAAAAGAAGAATAGAAATAGGCCCTCTAAGAATTGAAGGGAGATTAACGAATGAAAAAAAGGAAATTTGCAACATATTGGCAGAATGATATAAGAGAGAATTCACCCCTAGAATAGATAATGAAGATAATGATATAGAAGTAAGGGACAAAAATAGTGAATATTTAGCTGACATACATATTAATGAAGCTGATATTGTGCAGGCTATTAATGAAATTAAAAATGGAGCTGCTGCAGGGCCTGATGGAGTTCCTGCTATTTTGTTAAAGAAAGTAGTTCATTCTATCGCAAAGCCACTTGCAATATTATTAAGACAAAGTGTAGATACAGGCAAGATTTATGATGAGCACAAATTAGCATATATTACCCCTACTTTCAAAAGTGGATCAAGACTAGATAATTATAGGCCTGTGAGTCTAACATCACATGTTATGAAAGTGTATGAAAGGGTAATGTATTATGAAACATTTAATAAAAAATAATTTGTTTAATAAAGGACAACATGGTTTCGTACCCGGAAAAAGTACACAAACCCAACTGTTAGTCCACCGTGAGAACATATTCAAAAATATGAAAAGCGGAAATGAAACAGATGTGGTTTATCTAGACTTTGCAAAAGCTTTTGACAAAGTAGACCATAATATATTAGCGAAGAAAATTAGAAAACACAATATCATGGATAAAGTAGGAAGATGGTTAAAAGAATTTTTACACAACAGAAAACAGATAGTTATTGCAAACGACGAGAAATCGGATGAAGCCAAGGTAATATCCGGTGTGCCACAAGGTACGGTGTTAGCTGCAATACTGTTTGTTATTATGATTGAAGACATAGACAGTAATGTTAAGGATTCGGTAGTGAGTAGTTTCGCAGATGACACAAGAATAAGTAGAGAAATTACCTGTGATGAACATAGGAACGCTCAACAAAAGAGACCTTAACAAAGTATATGATTGGGCAGAGGTAAATAGGATGGTATTTAACTCTGATAAATTTGAATCAATAAATTATGGAGACAGAGAAAGAAAGCTATATGCATATAGGGGACCTAATAATGAGACAATCACAAATAAGGAAGCAGTTAAAGACCTTGATGTGATGATGAATAGGAACATGTTATGCAATGATCAAATAGCAATTCTGTTGGCAAAATGTAAAGCAAAAATGGGAATGTTGTTACGGCACTTCAAAACAAGAAAAGCTGAACACATGATTATGCTTTATAAAACATATGTTCGTAGTCCACTTGAATATTGCAATATGATATGGTACCCACACTATCAAAAGGATATTGCACAAATAGAGAGTGTACAAAGGTCCTTTACAGCTAGAATAGAAGAAGTTAAAGACCTTGACTACTGGGAAAGACTACAATCCTTAAAATTATATAGTCTACAAAGGAGAAGAGAACGCTACATGATAATTCAGGCATGGAAACAGATAGAAGGAATAGCAGAAAACATCATGGAACTAAAAATATCAGAAAGAGCAAGCAGAGGTAGATTAATAGGGCCCAAAACTATACCAGGAAAAATAAGGAAAGCACACAGGACATTAATCCACTACGCACCAGCATCGATAATGCAGCGTCTATTCAATGCGTTGCCAGCTCATCTGAGGAATATATCAGGAGTGAGCGTAGATGTGTTTAAGAATAAGCTCGACAAATATCTAAACTGCATCCCAGACCATCCAAGATTGGAAGATGCAAAATATACCGGAAGATGTACTAGCAACTCTCTGGTAGACATTAGAGGTGCCTCACACTGAGGGACCTGGGGCAACCCAAACGAACTGTAAGGTCTGTAAGGTAAGGTAAGGTCGAGTATTTCAGACCATAATGTCATTGAATTAACAGTCCATTTCAAAGCAAGTGAAAACAGAGATAAGCAAGAAATGAAAAAGTGGGAAGGATATGGAAAATACAACTTCTACAATAAAAATATAAAATGGTCAGAAATAAATGAAGAATTAAACAAAGATGAATAAAAGAAGAATAGAAATAGGCCCTCTAAGAATTGAAGGGAGATTAAGGAATGAAAAAAAGGAAATATGCAACATAGTGGCAGAACGATATTAGAGAGAATTCACCCCTAGAATTAATAATGAAGATAATGATATAGAAGTAAGGGACAAAAATAGTGAATTTGAATCAATAAATTATGGAGACAGAGAAGGAAAGCTATATGCATATAGGGGACCTAATAATAAAACAATCACAAATAAGGAAGCAGTTAAAGACCTTGGTGTGATGATGAATAGGATCATGTTATGCAATGATCAAATAGCAATTCTATTGGCAAAATGTAAAGCAAAAATGGGAATGTTGTTACGGCACTTCAACAAAGAAAAGCTGAAATAAATACATATATATATGTTATATCTATATATATATATATTATATATATATATATATCTATATATGATCTATATATATATATATATCTGATAAAACATATATATAATCCTTTATTTCAGCTCAGGGCCATATACATGGAATATGCCAAATACAGACAGTAACATGCACATCTAGATACATGAGACATGATAAAAAAATTGAATAAACGGCACTATCCACAAAAAAAGCTGAGGTAAGTAGGGGGAAAACCCCCATTGTCCCTCAACATCTATAGGTGCTAATCCACAGGTAGTCGATTTTTCTACCTGGGGATTACACATAGGTGTGAAATTTTCACACCTCCAGGTGTGAAATTTCACACCTTTTAATGAGGTGTTCATTACTTTTCACACCTTTAGGTGTGAAAATTGACCATAAAGGTGTGAATATAACAAATGGGTGTGAAATTTACAGGCTCCCACAGTCGTGTCGGCGCCCCTCAAAACTCTACAGGGATGAAAACCCTGACTTTAACCCTCATACTCCATGGGTTAAAAAGTTTTTAAAAACCCTGCCGTTTTACCCCTCTTACTCCCATGGGAGTTAAAAAACCCTGTTTTAACCCTCAACTCCAAAAAAAAAAAAAATTGGCTAAAAACCCTGGATTTTAAAAAACCCTATTTTAACCCTCCATTAAGTTAAAACCCTGGGAAGTTCCCAAAATAACTCCATGGGAGTTTTTAAAAAAACCCTGATTTTAAAACCTCATACTCCATGGAGTTTTAAAAAAACCCTGGATTTTAACCCTCATAACTCCATGGGAGTTTAAAAAAAAACCCTGACTTTCCAAAAAAAAAAAACCCTCTTTAACCCTCCATGGAGGTTAAAAACCCCTGATTTTTTTAACCCTCATACTCCATGGGATTAAAAAAAAAAAAAAAAAAAAATGATTTTTAACCCTCTACTCCTTGGAGTTAAAAACCCTTGGCTTTAACCCCCTCATACTCCATGGGAGTTAAAAAAACCCTGACTTTAACCCTCATTTACTCCAATGTTAAAAAGATTTTAAACCACCCCTACTTTAAAACCCTATTTTTACCCTCCATGGGAGTTTAAAAACCCCGTTTAACCTTTAACCCTTCCCGGACTTTAAGTTCCAAATGGGAAAAAAAAAAGTTTTAAAACTCCCTGAAAAAAAACCCTTTAAAAACCCTCCAATACTCCCGGGATTGGGATTTAAAAACCAACCGAAAAAAAAATGACTTTAACCCTCATACTCCATGGGAGTAAAAAAACCCTGATTTGTTTTAAACCCTCTACCCCCGGGGGAGGTAAAAAAACCCTGATTTAAACCCTCATCTCCGTGGGAGTTAAAAACCCTGATTTTAACCCTCAAACTCCGTGGGAGTTTAAAAACCTCTGTTTTAACCCCTCATCCCTCCCTGGGAGTTAAAAACCCTGATTTTAAACCCTCATACTCCTTGGGAGTTAAAAACCCTGGATTTTAAACCCTCATACTCCGTGGGAGTTAAAAACTGATTTTTAACCCTCATACGCCATGGGAGTTTAAAAAACCAAACCCTGCTTTAACACCTCATACTCCGTGGGAGTTAAAACACCCTGATTTTAACCCTCATACTCCATGTGAGGGTTAAAAACGTCTGATTTTTTAAACCCTCATTAAAAACTCCCATGGGATTTAAAAACCTATTTTAACCTTTTCAATCCCTTCCATGGGAGTTAAAAACCTGATTTTTAACCCTCATACTCCGCATGGGAGGGTTAAAACCCTGACTTTAACACTCTTAAAAACTCCCGTGGGGAGTTTTAAACGCCCTTGATTTTAAGCAACCCTCCATACTCCTTGGAAGGGTTAAAAACCCTGATTTTAACCCTCATTAAAAAACTCCCGTGGGAGTTAAAAACCCGACGTTTTAAACCCTTCATACTCCATGGGAGTTAAAAACCCTGGATTTTAACCCTCTACTCCATGGAGTTAAAAACCCGATTTTAACCCTCATACTCCGGAGGGAGTTTTAAAAACCTTCCCTGATTTTTTAAAAACCCTCATACTCCGATGGGGAGTTAAAAACCCTGACTTTAAAACCTCATACTCCATGGGAGTTAAAACCCTGATTTTAACCCTCATACTCCATGTTAAAAAACCCTGATTTTTAACCCTCATACTCCCTGTTTAAAAACCCTGATTTTAACCCTCATACTCCATGGGAGTTTAAAAACCCTGATTTTAACCCCTCATACTCCATGGGAGTTCAAAAACCCCTGACTTTTAACCCTCATACTCCGTGTGGGAGTTAAAAAAACCCTGACTTTAACCCCTCATACTCCATGGGGATTAAAAACCCTGATTTTAACCCTCTACTCCATGGGAGTTTTAAAAACCCTGATTTTAACCCTCATACTCCGTGGGAGTTAAAAACCCCTGATTTTAAACCCTGGGAGTTTAAAACCTCATACTCCATGGGAGTTAAAAACCCTGACTTTAACCCTCATACTCCGTGGGAGTTAAAAACCCTGATTTTAACCCTCATACTCCATGGGAGTTAAAAACCCTGATTTTAACCCTCATACTCCATGGGAGTTAAAAACCCTGACTTTAACCCTCATACTCCGTGGGAGTTAAAAACCCTGACTTTAACCTCATACTCCATGGGAGTTAAAAACCCTGACTTTAACCTTCATACTCCATGGGAGTTAAAACCCTGATTTTAACCCCTAACTCCTGGAGTTAAAAACCCTGACTTAAAAACACCTGTGGGATCCCAACCCTCATACTCCCATGGGAGTTAAAAACCCTGATTTTAACCCTCATACTCCATGGGAGTTAAAAACCCTGACTTTAACCCTCATACTCCATGGGAGTTAAAAACCCTGACTTTAACCCTCATACTCCATGGGAGTTAAAAACCCTGATTACTCATACTCCATGGGAGTTAAAAACCCTGATTTTAACCCTCATACTCCATGGGAGTTAAAAACCCTGATTTTAACCCTCATACTCCATGGGAGTTAAAAACCCTGATTTTAACCCTCAATACTCCGGTGGGAGTTTTAAAAAACCCTCATACTCCATGGGAGTTAAAAACCCTGACTTTAACCCTCATACTCCGTGGGAGTTAAAAACCCTGATTTTAACCCTCATACTCCGTGGGAGTTAAAAACCCTGATTTTAACCCTCATACTCCATGGGAGTTAAAAACCCTGACCTTTAACCTCATACTCATGGGAGTAAAAACCCTGAATTTTTAACCCTCATACTCGTGGGAGTTAAAACCCTGATTTTAACCCTCATACTCCATGGGAGTTAAAACCCTGAGGTGTTTTTAAAAGTAAAAACCCCTTAGTTTTAACCCTCAGACTCCGTGGTATTTAAAAAAAACCCTGAGTTTTTAACCCTCATACTCCGTGGGAGTTAAAAACCCTGATTTTAACCCTCATACTCCATGGGAGTTAAAAACCCTGATTTTAACCCTCATACTCCGTGGGAGTTAAAAACCCTGATTTCAACCCTGACCCAAAAAGGACCTCATACTCTATGGGAGGTAAAAACCCTGATTTCAACCCCAACTCCAAAGTTCCTCATAGTCTACGGAGGTAAAAAAAAAACAGACTTCAACCCTCACCCCGAATTCCCTCTACTAGCCCCCCAATGATTTCTTAAAACTTGAAATCACAGGTTCCAACATGTCCCCCGAATTCACTCCCAAACGCAAATTTTTTTTAAATCAATAGGGTACACTGAACAAAACCCATTGCAGTCTTAATCATTTATGATATGTGTATATAGAGGCATGATATTTCATATGTAAAGAGATTAAATGGAAAATCAGATTACATACAGAATTGTTATTATTTTTTTATACACAGACATGATATACATTCGTTTTACGAAAATAATACATCATCGAGACATACCTAGTATATACCACACACATCTTCCCCAGTTTCCCGATCATGTGTGAAAGATAATTCATCTAATACATGTAAACTTTTAAATCTTGATAATAAGTTCTTCATATGTAAATCTTCAACACACCTTTCCTCTAGCAGGGATAAATTCTTTTTCACGATAACCACGCAAGTGATTTTACCAATTTTTTTTTCATTTCATCACTGAATGTAGATAACACAGGTAAATACTGATTCAACCATGTCATGTTAACTCGTCCACTTTGTCCGATACCGGCGGGGAAGATAACATATTTGACAGAGTCATACGATGATTTAAATAATTCTTCCTTTAATTTCTTCACCGAAGAAAAAAGTGGTTAAACCTCATTTGCTCGGTATCTTTGCTCAAACGGTCAGCATGGTCCTCATCTTTGGAATATGCTACACTCTTTTGGGCATATTCATTATCTTCAACAGGGGCACCGATACCATATTGGGTTAATAAAGTAGCTACGGTAGGGAGATCTACTTCATCGTCGCATTCCCAGGAGGTAATATTTTCAGGCCTTTTCACCGTGATCGCAAAGACAGGCGTATGTTGCACCAGCTCGAGAATATCGAAAGCCTGCAATCTCGGCGCATGGATAACTTCGAATGACGTCTTCAACCACACCGTAATTCCTACATTTAACACAATTACTGGCCACTACTAAACAAGTATTTCTCTTCCTGAACCTATTTTCGGACAAGTTCCCGAAAACTACCTTGCATGAGGAGGTTGACAAAGCTATGGCGAGAGTGTGCGCCTTAATATTCCAATGGTTCAAGAGTTAATGAGCCACCGAATCCCGCAACTGAGTTTGCCCGTCCATTGACACTATGAGTCATTAAAGATGGCCCCCTCTATCAAAATCACTGATTAAACAAGTTGTATCATGCCACCTGAAGCTATGAATCACGCTAAAGCCCAACCCACTTTCGAACTGTTATCTCAACCTCGTGACTAAACAAGTTGTATCATGTAAAGGGTTAATCACACGATTAAACAAGCTGTATCGTTTTCCCAACATGTTAATAAGGTACCCACGCACCCGTCATTTCCTTTTTTTGCATCTCCCACCATCTTCCTACCACTACCACTACCGCCTCTTTTCAGTGCATTGCGCAATGCTTCTATTTGTTTTTTAATAGCTGCATTCCTTAACATCCAATCTTTAACCCCTGCCATCTCAATTAAGTAGTGATAATTGGAAATATTATCGATGTTGGTTTTTTACTCCCTTGAAATTCTTGAGCGATTTCTAAAATATTATAACCTGCCAGTGGATGAGCTAAATCCCCTTCTTCATTCCATTCATTCGAGCTAGAATTTTGTAAGTGTTTAACAAAAGCTGTAGCGTACGAATTTTGAGGTTCTTTAGATAATATTGGAATAATACCTGTTAAATCGGGATTGCTTCTTTTGCGGCTAATATCCCCTTTAACTGTTTTCAGCGTAATTGGAGCATTTACCCCCTCCCCCCCAGCTACTTCAGCCACCTCGCCCACACCCTTTATAGGAAAATGAGGAGGTCCCGTGAGTGATTTAGCCGCTGTGAGAAATCTTGCATTCATTTTAACATTAAGAGGTATGTGCATGTCACTAACGGTTGTATCCAACTTACCTTTACCCTCAAGGTAAGTATAATTATTATCAATATTATCACAAGCCTCCTTTCTATTCATTAACTTCTCGTATGTAACGGCGGTGATAACGTAAAACTCCTTCATTTTTCGTCAATTAAAAAGACTCCCTATCAAACACGCGGCTAAAGGTAGTAACACCGATAGAATAGCGCTCCCTTTACGGCTTTTCAATATATTTTTCTTCTTAGCTACAGAAGTTGGTTTCAAGGACACAAGATGAATTTCACGTCTACACTTTCTCAAGTGTTTAATGAATTTCTCATCTTGAGTTAGATGGGAATACTGTATATAATATTAATTGGAGTTTCCCTAATACCATCACGCAATTATTTCACGAGACACAGAAAAGTATAGGGGTGGCGGTGAAAATCTAATCACTTATGATAGTTTTAAAAATTGTTGAGCTATTTACTGTTTTAATTTTGTCGTGGAAGATGTTGAAGATTCAATGCACGTGGAAATTTCGGCAAACCTGTGTTATTTTACTTTTCTGGGATACGAAGGGTATATTAACGATGGATTCGGATAGGGTTATTCAGTGTGATGTTAGAGGTTAAATGGAATGGATACGAAAGAAATTGAATAAGTTTAAAAGGTTCACTCGGTGATCGCGTTAAATATTTAGGTGTGTTCGCTTCGGATGAAGTAGGATTATTTACCCTACCAAAAAAAAAAAATAAATAAAGAAACCTTTAGTTTTTATATCTAATAATACATTATCTTCATCCACCAATGTTAATATTATCGGTCATTGGGAATGTTTTTACGTGGAAAATCACCAAGAAATATAATCTTCTTTTTCGATAGTTACGGTATAAATGACTTCTTTAAATTTATATGTGCACATCCTGGCTACAGCATCTATCGAATAATACGACGGATACAACCGGATAAATCGTGCAAATGTGGTCTTTACGTTACATTTTTTTTTTTTCATTGCGTGTCTCACCGCGGCGCAAAAGAAGTATTGTCCTTAATACAAAATGTATTCTCATTCACTCGTTTGAGAGGTAACGATAAATGGCTAACGGAACATTATTTGAAATATTTGAAAAGTTTAAATGTTCACACTGGAGATCAGGGGGTAAGCATGCCATTACATACAAGGAATGTCTTCGCATCTTAAAAAACCTAGGTAACTGCATTTTTCTTTTGTGTTTTGTATTACCTCATTCACATTCTATTAATGATATATTGTATATATGTATATATATCGCACCTTGAATCATATCACATTTTTACTTATTTCAGGATGACATGTGAGAATCGATCCCATGTGAACAGAAGCGGTAAACTAAGACGTCTTCGTCGTTTTCTCTTAAACACGTTTCGAAATATTCGAGTTATCATAAGGATACATGTAGACATTATATTGGGATGCGTGATGAGGCAGTCTAACGATGATTAATGTATTGAATTTATGCAAATTTGTCACTGTCTTTGTGAATAAATATACATATTTTTTACCCTATCCAATGATTTTTGTATACGTTTGCAAATGTATTTTAAACAAGAAAACAGGAAAACGGGGAAAAAGGGTGCATGTTTCTATGGATACGGGAATTATTATTAAATAAATACATCGCGTCGGATTTACATACCTTGACCAGGTGGTTCATCCGTGACGGGTTGTGACACTTGTTCATTCTCAGTCGTGGGGGACGGCGGTGGTGGTGGTGAAGCAGGGATATTCGTTAAAGCGTGCACAAGATTGCATTGTTGAGGCTCCCCAGTGGGAGTTGTTGTATCCTCATCACGGTCTTGACCCGTTTTAACCTTCCTAATAATTGAGTTAGGGGCCCCGACGCCATAGTAGTAATGTTTCCTGACCTGGGTGGGTACTTCATTGGCGGATAATTCAGCACTTGTGCTATTACCCATTTCTGAAAGAGAGAAATAATGACTCTGTAATATATTCCTCTTCCAACTGGCGCATTATTTTTTATATGAACACTTATTCGATATTCAGATGAATCTTATTGTTTTTTTTTACTATTTAATATTCGCTACATGTTCAAGAAAATGAAAGGGGTTAAGATGATACTTACTGGATAGTGACGGTGGACGTTCCAGCCAAGAGAAAAGGTATGGTGCACGTAGAACGATTGAGAATGGACTAATGACGATATCCTTCAGTTGGCTTTATTTATAACAGAGTCTAAGGGTATTAATCGTATGTGAATAGGGTTTGCAAATCTCTGCTACGGTTTACAAACCGGTTATGTATGTGTGGGTGACCTGTGGTGTGAATAAGTCACCGTAGGGCAGTACACCCATAAATCGTGCTCTTAGCAGTTGATGCCATGGTTCAGATATCGAGGTGTGAAACGGGTATTAATCGTATGTGAAGATGGCGGGGGTTAAAGATTGGATGTTAAGGAATGCTGCTACATTTGTGATACAAGGGAGTGTCTTTAGTGATTCATAGTGTCAAAAGTTTGGGCAAGGAACGCACCCCTCAACAAGTTCACGCGTTAACCGCTAGAGAGGACATTGAACGTTAATTCACGAGTATGTATAAAAATGCTGCTCTTGTTAATGCACCCACCAGTTCAATCTTGAATGTTGGAGACGTTGTACGTATAGCGGATGAGCATCAGAACGCAGTTTTTATAAGGGGATATACTATTCAAAATACTCTGGAAATTTTTAAAATCCGAAAAGTGGATACATCTCAAAATCCTGTCATATACTTCTTGGAAGATTTAGCCGGTGAAGAAATAAAGGGAGTATTCTACCGTGAAGAATTAATTCCCACAATTTTACCAGAAACATATGATATCACTATTCTGAGAAGCAGGAAGAAAAATAATAAAACCCAATATTACGTTAATTGGAAAGGTTACCCGAGTCAATTCAATTCATGGGTCGATGAATCTCAAATTGTACGGATATGAACCGTAAACAACCTTTAGTACATAAAAATAAAAACTTTATTTTATTCATTACATGTTTATCACCCAGCGAGAGAATTAAAGTCATTCCAATCTTAAACGGTGGTTTTATTGCTATCATATCGGAAATTGTTAGAAATTTTCTTTGCGTTAATCTAACTCAAGATAAGAAATTCATGAAACACTTGAGAAAGTGTAGGCGTGAAGTTCATCTTGTGTCCTTGAAAACCTCTGTAGCTAGGAAGGAAAATATATTGAAAAGCCGTAAAGGGGGCGTTATTTTATCGGTGTTACTACCTTTAGCCGTGAGTTTGATAGGGAGTCTTTTTAATTGACGTAAAATGAAGGAGTTTTACTTTATCCCCGCCGTTACATACGAGAGGTTAATGAATAGAAAGGAGGTTTGTTGTGATAATATTGATGATAATTATACTAACCTTGAGGGTAAAGGTAAGTTGGATACAACCTTTAGTGACATGCACATACCTCTTAATGTTAAAATGAATGCAAAATTTCCCACGGCGGCTAAATCACTCACGGAACCTCCTCATTTTCCTATGAAGGGTGTGGGCAAGGTGGCTGAAGTAGCTGGGGGGGAGGGGGTAAATGCTCCAATTACGCTGAAAACAGTTACAGGGGATATTAGCCGCAAAAGAAGCAATCCCGATTTAACAGGTATTATTCCAATATTATTTAAAGAACCTCAAAATTCGTACGCTACAACTTTTGTTAAACACTTACAAAATTCCAGCTCAAGGGGATTTAGCTAATCCACTGGCAGGTTATAATATTTTAAAAATCGCTCGAGAATTCCAAGGGAGTAAAAAAACCAGCGTTGATAATATTTCCAATTATCACTACTTAATTGAAATGGCAGGGGTTAAAGATTGGACGTTAAGGAATGCAGCTATTAAAAAACAAATAGGAGCATGGCATAATGCAGTGTTGTCCAAACATTTTCGCCTATTGTACCCTTTATTACCTTCTCCTACTGTCATGTACCCCCCGCCCCCTTCGCCCACAATGGCTGCCCAAACTCAGTTTTATTTAGGATAATCATGCAAATAGTATATTAATTATGAGAAAACTGCATCATAGGAGTGTCGGTCAATAAATTCCAATTTATTACACAAATAAAAATGATGATTTAATAGCAAAATGCTTGAAAATTACTTACACAACTTAATGTGAGATGTGAGGCTGATATTCCCTGATGGGATGTTTCTGTTGTGTGTGTGTGTGTGTGGTGTGTGTGTGTGTGTTCCTTGTTTGTTCACATACCCTCATGATCTATGTTGCGTACCCCCAGTGGTACGCAGACCCCAGTTTGGACAACACTGCGCCATTGAAAAGGGGTGGTTGTGGTAGTGGTAGGAAGATGGTGGGACATACTAAAAAGAAAATGGCGGGTAACTGGGTACCTTTTTAACATGTTGGGAAAATGATACAGCTTGTTTAATTGTGTGACTAACCCTTTACATGATACGACTTATTTAATCACGAGGTTGGGATAACAGCTTTAGCGTGATTCATAGCTTCAGGTGGCATGATACAACTTGTTTAATCAGTGATTTTGATAAAGGGGGCCATCTTTAATGACTCATAGTGTCGGGGGGGAACTCAATTGCGGGATTCGGTGGCTCATTAACTCTTGAACCATTGGAATATTAAGGCGCGCACTCTCGCCATAGCTTTGTCAACCTCCTCATGCAAGTTTTCGGACAAGTTTCGGGAACTTGTCCGAAAATAGGTTCAGGAAGAGAAATACTTGTTTAGTAGTGGCTACTAATTGTGTTACATGAAGGAATTACGGTGTGGTTAAAGAAGTCGTTCGAAGTTATCCATACACCGAGATTGCAGGCTTTCGATATTCTCGAGCTGGTGCAACAGGTTCTAGGTGAATTCGTCTAAAACAATTCGTCTACAACAATTCGTCTACAACAATTCATCTACAACAATTCATCTACATATGCATTTCATCTACAACAATTCATCTACACATACAATTCATCTACAACAATTCATCTACAACAATTCATCTACATATACAATTCATCTACAACAATTCATCTACAACAAATCATCAATATAAAAAAATATATCTCCAAAAATGAGAGATGCTGAGAGAGCTGTGAGCAGTAAACAAGCACTTACCAGATTTGTTTTCTTAATTACTAAAATACCACTACATGGCGATTTTCCTTTCTTATGAAAAACGATAACTGTCAGCAACAACATGCTACAGTTTTTACGAGGCTGTTAGCAGTAAACAAGCACTTATAAAAAAAAATTTTCTTAATGAGTAAACTACCACTGCATGGCAGTTTTCCTTTCTTAGTTAGAGTAATAAGTATCAACAACAACATTCTTCGGTTTTTTACGAGGCTTTGTTATATACTGCAATTCCAAGAGAAACCAGATAAGATTTAAGTACTCCAAAACCCATATGATGGCTCCGCAATACATAGAAACAGAGAAAGGACGAAAGAAATTAGTTCATGATGGTTATTTATTCTATAAGAATAGAACGAATGGTGACAAGACATATTGGAAGTGTGATAAATACCACAAAATTAAGTGCAGTGCTCGTGTAACTACATTACAGGAAGAAGTTATCAGTTCTACAAACGGTCATAATCACACAATAGATGCTGCGGAGGTTGAAGCAACAGAAACTGTTTTGAAAATACGGCATATGGCAAAAAGTACGTGTGTCTAGACTCCAGTTCACGCAAAGTCTTAAAAAGGACAGTGCGCTCTATAAGGGTACAAAACAATGCAGTTCCAGCCTTACCAAGGAATTGCAACGAATTAATTTTTCCTGGCGGACATACAAAAACTCTCAAAGGTGAGACATTCTTAGTATATGATTCAGGGCAAGGTGATGAACGAATGCTGATTTTTGCTACGAAACGCAACCTTCATTTGCTTTCAAGAAATAATCAATGGTTTGCCGATGGAACATTTAAGACTGTTCCATTGTTGTTTCACCAATTGTATACTTTGCATTGTTTAACAGAAAAAGCATCATTACCACTAGTATTTGCCTTACTACCCAACAAATATGAGGAAACTTATGGCCAGCTTTTACAGAAAATAAAATTTTTTTACCATCTTGTACACCTTCAACTGTAAGAGTAGATTTCGAAAAGGCTATGCAGAATGCATTCCTTAAAGAATTCCCTAATATAAAAGTCAAGGGCTGCTTTTTTCACTTTTGTCAAAGTGTATTTCGTTCTGTGCAAAGAAATGGTCTCCAGAGATTATACGAAACTAATTCAGACTTTGCTTTGAGACTTCGGATGCTACCTGCCATTGCATTTGTACCAGTCGAAAAAGTTATCGAGTCATTCGAGATATTATGCGCAAATAATATTTTCCCTGGTGACGCGCAGGAGGTAATAGATTACTTTGAGGACACTTAGATTGGGCGCCTGGGCGGAGAAATATGCGAAGGCCTCCTATCTTTGCACATTATGTATGGAATGTATATGATGAGGCTTTGCACAATTTACCAAAAACTACTAATGCCGTGGAGGGATGGCACAGAGCTTTCCAGGTTCAAGTTGCAGCTCACCATCCAAATATATGGAAATTTGCTGATTGTCTGAAGAAGAAGCAAAATTTTAATGAAGCTCGAATACAACAATATCTCTCTGGGAGGGAGCCTGATACTACAAGAAAACGCTATCATGATACTGCTCAACGGATAAAAAGATTAGTAGAAAATTTCAGCAATACAGATATATGTGATTATATTCGTGGAATCGCACATAACCTTTCTTTTTAAATCATTTTTTATAATGGTTTTAAATTTTTTCTTCAATTTTAGATGATTTTTTATATAGTTAGTCTTTTTAGCAAACGTAATAATAATGTGTTTTTTAGATAAATTTATTATGTATTTGTGGAATAGCACATATAACCTTTGTTTTTTTATTTTCTTAAGGTTTTTCATTTTGTACTCAAATACCAGTTCTGTTTAATAGTTTTTATAGTAATTTTATATTATAATTTTTATCTAAAGATATCCATAACTTTTCTTTGTTTTGCATCTATGCATACAGTAACAATATTGTAACTTTTATCCAAATATATCCAAACTAAGTAAAAAGTATTGTAATTTTGATCCAAAATAGGTAAAAATATTGTAAATTTTACCCAACTTTATCCTATATAATAAAGACCCTCCTGTATTTATGGTTTTATATATTTAAATATATACCAAAAGCTACCAAATACTAATACTACAAAAGGCATGTTTGAGCTTAAAACGGTATCTAAAAGGGAATGAATTTAAAAAGGTGATTCAAAGAATAATATGGTAACAGACCATTTTCCAAATACACCATTACTGAAAGCAGCAAACTATCAGAATAAATAGTATTAAAAAGGGAAGTTTTTTAAGACAGTGATTCTAAGAATATGGTAACAGACCAATTTCCCAAATTCATCATTACTGAAAGCAGCAAACTATCCAAATTTATAGTAGGTTACTTAAAAGGGAATTCATCTAAAACGGTGACTCTAAGAATACTTGCTGTCGTTGTTTAGGCCTCCTCAACTGCATATCTATATAAATATTTTGCCGTAGATGAATTGTATATGTAGATGAATTTTTGTAGATGAATTGTGTATGTAGATGTATTGTTGTATATGAATTGTATATGTAGATGAATTGTTGTAGATGAATTGTTGTAGACGAATTGTTGTAGACGAATTCGCTGGATACCGGTGCAACATACGCTTGTCTTCGCGATCACGGTGTTGAAGGGTCAGCCATTGTGAAAAGGACCGAAAAATATTACCTCTTGCGAAAGTGACGATGAAGTAGATCTTACCGTAGCTACTTTATTAACCCAATATGGTATCGGTGCCCCTGTTGAAGATAATGAATATGCCCAGAAGAGTGTAGCATATTCCAAAGATGAGGACCATGCTGGCCGTTTGAGTAGGGATACCAAGCAGATGAGGTTTAACCACTTTTTTTCTTCGGTGAAGAAATTAAATATGTCAAATATGTTATATTCCCCGCCGGTATCGGACAAAGTGGACGAGTTAACATGACATGGTTGAATCTGTATTTACCTGTGTTATCTACATTCAGTAATGAAATGAAAAAAAAAAAGATGGTAACATCACTTGTGTGGTCATCATGAAAAAGAATTTATCCCTGCTAGAGGAAAGATGTGTGGAAGGTTTATATGTGAAGAAATTGTTATCAAGATTTAAAAGCTTAGATGTATTAGATGAATTATCTTTCACACACGTCGGGAAACTGGGGAAGATGTGTGTGGTATATACTAGCAATGTGTCTCGATGATGTAGTATTTTCGTAAAACGAATGTATATCATGTCTGTGTATTCTTTTGCACACCTTTTCCAGTGTATGCTTGTATAACTTTGTATGGAATATTAATTCATGTATACCATTCCCCATGTATTTATGTATGACTTTTGTTACAAAAATAATAACAATTCTGTATGTAATCTGATTTTCCATTTAACCTCTTTACATATGGAATATTATGCATCTATATACACATATAAATGCGTAAGACTTAAATGGGTTTTGTTAAAGTTAATTTTCAGTGTACCCTATTGACTTTAAAAAAAATGTGTGTTTTGGAGTGAATTCTGGGGACATGTTGGAACCTGTGATTTCAAGTTTTAAGACGTCATCAGGGGGTTAGTGGAGGGAATTCGGGGTGAGGGTTGAAGTCAGGGTTTTTTACCTCCATAGACTATGAGGAACTTTGGGGTTGGAGTTGAAATCAGGGTTTTTACCTCCCATAGAGTATGAGGTCCTTTGGGGTGGGGGGTCAGGGGGGTTGTCAGTGTTGAAATCAGGGTTTTGTTCCCCATAGAGTTTTGCGCGGCGCCGACACGACCGTGGGAACCTGTGAAATTTCACACCTATTTGTTATATTTACACCTGTATGGTCAAAACACCTAAAGGTGTGAAAAGTAATGAACACCTCATTAAAAGGTGTGAAATTTCACACCTAGGTGCTAATCCCCAGGATAAAAAATCGACTACCTGGGGATTAGCACCTAGGTGTTGAGGGACAATGGGTTTTTTCCCCTACTGATGTAGTATTAAAGATAGTAATAATATTGAAGAGAAAAAAAATGCATTGAGAGTTATAACAGTTAGTGCACAGATTTTATAACTTACATTTCAGCGAGAGACCTTAAGTGTTTACAGTAGTCAGGTCTAGAGGGCTAAAAGGCAAAATATCAACAATAAATATAATAATAACGACAGATTCTGCAGAGACACCTTGCCAATACAGGGGTTAAGTCCTTTGGGGAACAAAGGCCTCATTTTCCCATATTTCCCACAATTTAGATCTTCTTGCCTCACTAATTAGGATGCTTTTTCTATGAACATCTGTGTGGCGAAGTGGTAGCGAGGAGTGTTTGTGAGGCGTCTCAAAATGTCATTGTGCACAACAGTGATACGTCTTATGGTCTCTCGGGTAATGTTCGTTTAGGGGGAACACCCATAAATACTGTAGCAATACGAGAGGAAGAGCAGCAGTTTCACGTCTCGGTGACATAAGGCAAACCTCCTTGCAATCATGTTGCCAGTTGCACATAATTTACGACACCTCTGTTCAATGTCTGCTGTATCTTTTAGGTCGTCCGTGATAATGTGACCGATGATTTCCGAGGAAAATTTGTGGTTCTGCAATATGCTTAAGAGATCTCGGGAGCAGCGACATACACTGGTATATACATTTATATATATATATATATATATATATATATATATATATATATATATATATATATATATATATACCAGTGTCAGCGAATTAGTTACTTTGTCAACTCCATACTAGAGAATCTGACTTGATCATTCTGCAGCAGCTTTTATCATAAAACTTTTGCTGTCATGCACACTCAGTTTCTCTTCTGTTTGACGTCCTTGACTTATTCTGTGACTTTATCACTCCCCTCAACCTACATATTTTCTACCAAATATTTATTTGAATCAGCAAGTATAATTCTTCCACCATCAATTCCAACAATCGAAGCACCATCTTCCATTCTTATACATGAAGAAACAGGACTGTCGACGTATTTTGCACTTCAAACTATTTTTTCACTAGCATTTTGCAATATTTCTTCAGTAATGCTTTTGCAGACCGTTCATTTGCGTTCTTGAAAGTCGCTGTACGCTAACAACCTTCCTTCTCAATTTCGTCCATTTCCTGCATTATTTTGTTATAAAATTGTCTTGAACGTATACTCTTCTGTTGTCAATCATTCCATTTGGTTATTTATTTATTGTAAAAAAAATTTTACTGGAAATCAATAACGTTTATATCGTAATTTATTTTGCGTTTACAGTGTCTGTCGCTGACATTCTTTCCCACCGAACTTTATTTGATTTTTTTTTTAGTATAAACCGTCTATTCACACCACTACAAGGAATATTTATCTGGGAGAAAATAAGATCATGACGATAGCCACGAACATATTTTCTTTTAGACGACCGATTTTTTTTATTGGTAAAATGTCTCAAAAATGTGAGTTTACATGAGGGCTTTCAGTATCCACATGAAAGTAACCATGTAAACTCGATATTGACCTAGGAATCCAGGGAGTTTTTATTATGTTTGTCCAGGAAATTTATTAGAAAAGTTTCGCAGGTCCATTGAACAAACCAGTCCACCACATTTAACTTCGTAGCATTTCTTTGTTACAGTCAGACATTATCAACTTGAAATAAGAGACAGAGACTAAAGAAGAGGAAAAGATCACATATACATATTTCCAGTTAGGTACTGAATGGTAATTACAGACAAGAAAACTGCCAATTAATCAGTCAATCTAGTTAGGTATTAGGTATTCAGAAGAAATAATCAACACATATAAGGAACACAAGAGGCAGAGGAGAAATTCATTGGTCAATAGATATAGTTCCAGTCACGCGTCTTCCAAACTTGAAAGTTTAAGCCCAAATTCTTGCCAAATCCGAAAGCTTTAGAGTACAAATTTCAAACCCAAACTCTTGTTAAATGAGGAAGCTGTGGGAGATAAAATTCAAGCCAAAATTCTTTCCAAATCCGAAAGCTGTAGAGGATAAATTTCAAACCGAAATTCTTGTCAAATCTGAAAACTGTAAGGATAAATTTCATGCTAAAATTCTTGGTTTTGATTCGAATGGCTACCAATGTTAAAAGCTCATCATCTTTATTGGCTGATCCAATGATTTTAAAATCCTTTGCCTGATTCTATTTTTAAAGGTTTTACTCGTTCGTTATTTAAGCAACTTTTAGAACTGGCCGTGCAGGACACGACTTTTATTTTTAAAGATAGTTTTAAACAAACTGAAGGGATGGCGATGGGCAGCCCATTGGTCCCATCCCCCTCGCCAATATTTTTATGAACTCCCTACAAGAGATCATCTTTGACAGTTGCCCCTCAACATTCTATTTTACAGAAGGTACGTGGATGACACGTTTGCATTGTTTAGGTTTGATTTTAATGCTGAAGCTTTTTTAGAACTTATTAATTCTCAACATCCTAAAATTAAGTTCACCATAGAGAAAGAATCCCATAACTCCCTACCATTTTTAGATTTATGTGT
>NC_061109.1:37427396-37449896 GCF_015104395.2 Macrobrachium nipponense
TTGCAGGTTGGGTTTTGTGTATTAAGATTTGTCTGATTTAACGTTGGGGGATAATTTGAATTTATTTAATCATTTTTCTGCAAGAAAACAGTTTAATAATGGAAGAGGAAAAAAAACTAAGGTATTTAGTATAATGTTGCAGGATTGATTGATTGATTGTGTATTATATCTGGCGTCACAACATCTGGGTAATTGACACCGAAATAAATTAAATATAAAAAAAATTAAATTTTTTATAAACTTCATATAAAAAAGGATCATAAATATATTATATAAAAATTTTTGTTCATATATAAGTTCTTACATAGACAATCTATGTATAATTTAAATTTGGTTTAAGGAGGCCCGCCTCCCTCATAAAAATATACATCTGCTCTATATTACAATCCTTTCCAAAGAATTGTAGCTAGGATAAAATTACCTACTCTGTCACGACCCCAAGACAGTAACCTATGTCTCAAATTCAAGAATCTGGGACATTCAACCAGCAAATGTTCTCACAGTCAAGGGCACAGTACAGTTCCTCGCAAAACGGAGGATTTTCACGAGAACATCAAGAAAACCCATGGGGGTGAGTCTTGTATGTCCAATCCTCAATCGGCACAACATCGTTTCTTGTCTCCTTGGCATATACGGATAATGACCAAGGAGACCACTGATGACGTGATACTACGCATTTTTTGATTATTTAAAATACCTCCTCCCACTGGGACTGCCAACATTTTTTAACTGCTCTGACCTACTAGAGGATACAAATCCCGATATGGTAGTAGGCATCTTGTGGGTTCTGAGGAGCTGACTGCAGACTTTGCAAGTTGGTCAGCTTTCTCATTCCCAGGCCACCCAACATGGGAAGGCCACCCAACAGAAACTTTATTTCTTTCCCTCTTCTTTTTAGTAAAAGCAGCCATTCCAATATATCTAAAATCAGAGGGTTTAAAGGGTTAAAAATTTCCAGTGACTGAAGAACACTTCTTGAGTCACAATATATAATAAAATTATTTTCATTCCGAAATTAAAACTTCTTTAAAGCTTTTAAAAAATTCCAATATAGTCTGCTGTAAAATCGATGCAAAACAGATGATAACCTGCCACTTCTCTCTACATCAGGGAAGGCTACACCAAAGCCGACGCCAGCATCTGACTTTGAGCCATCCGTGAAAACTGCAATGGAGTCATCATGTTGCACGGAATGTTCTAAAAAAAATATTGACCGCAATGGCTCACTGGACAATTCTGTCTTGGTAAAGTAAAATACTACAAAATTTTACCTCTGGAAAGTTCCATGGGGGGGACTAACTGAATATTTTGCTGGTAAAATCTCGATTCTTGGCATATTTAATTCACGGACAATAAAATTTACTCTAAAGCAAATGGATGAGGTGGTTGCTTGGGGTGATTTTTCATAAAAACTGCCAATGCCTTTCATTTTTCATACAAATGCTGGTTAAAGACCTAGGTAGCCTCTGGAATCTATACCAGCTCCGAACCAGCAGACGCTTGTAATGAAGATCCAGTGGCACCTCATCAGCATCTACAAGCATGCTCTCGGTGGTAGATGATTTAATGCTCCTGTACATAATCGTATTCCTCCATGATGAATTGAGTTGAGCATTTTAAGGCTATTTGGCTTCGCAGAAGTGTACACCTCACACCATAACTTAATTTTGAAAAGACCAAGGCTTTATATAATCTCAACATCTGAGTTCGGTCTGCACCCCACGAAGTGTGAGACACGACTTTCAGCAATTCATTGCTTTCAAGCATTTTGCCTTAATTATATTTCAGATGTGGAATCCAAGTCAGCTTACTATCAAAAATCAAAAACCAAGAAACCTTGTTTCACCACCACAAGGAATTCTCTGCCTATGAATGAATAGATACTGGATCAGGGTGTATTCCCCTTATACGACAAAAGTGCATAGTTATCGTTTTACTGGGAGAAAATCTAAAACCATTAACCTCAGCCCATTTTACTATATTATCAATGCAGAGCTGAAGGCGGCGTTCAGCCACTGTCCATCCTTGATGCTGCAAAGGAATTGACAGGTCATCTACAAATAGGGTATTAGGTTATATCTGGGGGAATTATTTTAGAAACCCCATTGATTACCAAGGCGAACAAGGTTACACTTAAAACACTTCCTTGTGGTATCCTTCTTCTTGATTGAACACATCTGACCAATGTTGCTCCAACCTGAACCTGAAAATATCCTATTTTTTAAAAAAGCTTAATAAACAGGGGCAAATTGCCTCTCAGGTTTACATTCATAAAGGACCCTCAAAATGCCAATATCTCCATGTTGTATCATAAGCCTTCTCTTAGATCAAAGAAAACGGTGATGTGATGCTGTTTGTTGGCAAAAGCTTCACATATTGAAGATTCCATTCGTACCAATACATCAGTTGTGGAGTGCATACTCCAAAACCACACTGCAGCAGGTTCGAAAGGTATTTACCTTCTCTCCAAGTACCACATCAATCGTGTGTTCACCATTTTTTCCATGATCTTACACAAACAAGATGTCAATGCAATAGGACGATAATTTTCTGTCTTGAACGGATCTTTTCCAGGTTTCACAAATGGCAGTAATTTTAACTTCTCCCAAAGCTTGGGGAAGATATGTTCTCGGTAATTCTGTTAATTAGGCTTAATATGAAAAGTCTGGTATTTTCAGGGGTATGCTTAATCATTGAATATGTTATATCATCCAGTCCAGGAGCTGATTCATTACATTTATTCAAGGCCGATTCAAATTCTCTAATCGTAAAAGGAGCATTGTACTGCTCATGTCTTGAGGTATTAAAATCAATTTCGACCTGTTCCATTATCCGTCTTTGAGCTGAATAGGGTCTATCATCATTTTTCTTAGCAAACATTAGCAAAATGATTAGCAAACTCATTTGCCACTAACTGGGGGTCTGCTACCTCGCAACCATTTCACCTTGATAACTGGAGGTTGACAAGGATTGTGAACTTGCCTGCTATTTTTCTAACTCTCTTCCAAACTAGGGTCAGAGGAGTTTTTGAATTTAGTGAAGATATGAAAATTGTCCAAGATTCCTTTTCGTGCTTTTTTGATTTCCAAGCGAAAATGAGCTCTCGCTTTTCGCGAAATTCTACACGATAATACTCATCATCTAGTTCTATGGGTTTTCCTGGCATTTACGAGTCACAAGGGAACAAATGGTCGGCGGACAAATTTGCCTGAAGTCCTAGTATAGATTGAAGACCAGCCGAGAACATTATTGTATTCAAAAGTCAAGAGCGCATCTACACAGGGAAAGTCATCAGCAGAGTCATCTATTGAGCTGTGCTCCTGGAACGTTGACCAATCAGCTTTACCAATGTTCCATTTGGTAGCCTTGAAGATGGAGGACTTGATGCTACACTCACCACTATTGGAAAATGGTCACTGGTAAATCTATCATTTATAGCTTTCCAAGTAACAAAGTCAATAAGACAGTCCATCACTACATATAGATAATCAATTGCTGATAACGTGCCTGTTTGAACATGACAAAATGCGTAGACTACCTCCCCAGAGTTGAGGATCCCCACATTTTTCATCTTCTATGATGGAACCTAAGCACCTTCCTCTTTGATTGGTGATGATATCACCCCAAAGAGGTTGGGTTTCTTCCAGTTCATATCTCCCAAAATCAGAAAAGGACGTGGTAACTGTTGAATAAGAGATTTGAATTCATTGATGGGGAAGACTTCGTTAGGTGGTAGATAGAGAGAGCATACTGTATATTTTTCTTTTGCAAATGGATCTGCACACCAATCACTTGCAATGCTGATTGAATAATAATAGGATTTTGTGGGGTGTCATTTCGAACATACAAAACAACACCCACCATGGCTTCCAACATTTAAATTATAGGTGGAGTGATAGGATGTATACTCTCGTGGCTGGGGCACATATTATTACCAATCATGGTCTCCTGCAGAGCTATACAAACAGGAGACACTTCTGATATGAGCAGCCTTAACTCTTCCCATTTAGCTCTCAATCCCTGACAGTTTCCACTGGAGAAAATTAATGAATTTTATTTTGCTTTACGAGACTGTTACATTAGAGCCTCTTTTAAGAGCTTTCAGCTTACAACCTTGCTCTTTTTTTCTGGAAGGGGACCGATTGTTTAGGGTCTGCCTTCCTTTTTTAGAGGGTTATCAGTCTCAGGAACAGCAGACAAAGCTGGTGTCGCCTGAAGAGGGGTGTGAGGATTGGACACTGGTGCATCCTCCAAAGCATTTATAGCTAGTACATCCTCCAGAGAGGTGAGTGCCAGGTATACCCTCCAACAGCCTCCACAGAGGAAGGTTGTACCAGAAATCAACTGGTTTTGCTTCCATAGAAGCAATGGTGCCAGGAGAAACCACCGGCACTTGCCTCTAAAGAGGTGGTAGTGCCAGAATCAATAAACTGGCACCGCACCTCTGAAAAAAAAGAGGCAGGAGTACCAGAAATCACTGGCACGGCCTACGAGGAGGCAGGAGCACCAGATATCAACTGGCGCAGCCTCCGAAGAGGCAGGAGCACCAGAAATCACTGGTGCAGCCTCCGGTAGAGGCAAGAGCACCAGAAAATCACTGGCGCAGCCCTCTGAGAGGAAGGAGCGCCAGCAAACAATTGGCGTCCACCTCCAAAGAGGCACGAGTAATAAGGGTCTTACCAGTTTCTTATTCAAATTATCCTTATTAACATTTATATTTCTCTTTCGGTTGCAGCGACACTGGAAAAGGATATTCCTGGTCTAACATATTGATTCGATACTCTCTCTTTTGCCTCCCTAAACTGTGATACGTTCTGTTACCCTTAAAGTTTTGAATCTCTTTTTCCATGATGTATACATCACAATTAAGTGAAGATGATGGATGATTTTCCTCCCACAATGTATACATCTGGCTTGATTATTACATATGCCATGCTCTGGTTCACTGCATTTGACACAAATGGCTGGCTTGCCTTGCAGTTTCTGTCTACAGGACCCTAAAACTATGTCCAAATTCTTGGCAATGGCAAACATCTCCTTGGTCTTGGGATATATTGTTTAATCTTGAAATGTAGCCAGGCTGCTTTTACTACAGTAGGTAATCTAGTAGAATTAAATGTAATAATCAAAGTTGGGAAGTGGTACAAAGACTCCATTTACCTTCTTCTTCATTCGCTCAACTCTTATTACACCTTGATCTTTTAGTTCCTCTACAAGTTTTTCTTCGGCGTATGTCATCAGTTGGGGAGACATATATCATTCCTTGGAGTGATTCCAAAAAGCATGTGCTCCACATTGTACTTTGACTCCTCCAAGGTGTGATAACTATTTTCAGTTTTTCAGTCTCTTTGGCTGAGGTAGATTCCACCGTCAGCTTTCCTCTACCTTCATGGAAATCTTAGGCTCACGGCCACAACACTTCACAATGTCTCGATATACAGCAAAAATATCAATAACCATCTTCTTCCAAAATTTAAAGTTAAATACTTTTCATATGACTTTTTCAAATATTCCAGGTCCAATTTCAAACATGTCTCTGCTTAATTTCCCTTTACTCTGTACAGGAGCATAGGGTTTCAGTGTAATTACACTGGAAGATTTTTTTGATTTTTCCAGAGGAAGGTTGTCAGGGGAGGTGGTTCCAGTAGTCGTTACCTGTGGCCGATTTACCGCCATCAAAGGGTCCAGGGGTACTTGTATCTTTATTTTCTGATTCCATAAACGATCAAAGTAAAAAAAAAAAAAAAAAAAAAAATATATATATATATATAAATAAACCTGCCAAAACCTTAAAAAAAGTATCATCAACCTTTCATGGAGATTATTCTTCCACTAATGGCACAAGTGAGAACCGACTCCCAAATGTTTCCGCATCCCTACCCTACCCCACAGGGGGATGGCACAACATAATTCGAGTGGCCCAAGTGTAAGCCAAACCCGCTTGATAGGACTGAGAGTATTACCAGAATACAATCATCCCCATCTAATCACTTATGGGCAAACCGGACAGAATGCCGAGAGTCCTATCCACAAAACTAGACCCCCCCCCCCTGGAATCCGTGGTCCAGCCCTGCAAAATAGTTCCGCCTGATATCACTCAGGTCCGAACATTATCGGGCAGTTGATGGTCCTGCCACAGTTCCCACTATTTAGCTTCAGATATAAAACCCCAGTCCCAGCTATGATATCTCTTCTGTTTACCATGGTCCAGTAAATTTTAGCAAAGGTGGAAATTTCCACATAATTAATCCCCCAAAAAAAAAAAAAAAAAAAATTACATGAAGGAGAAGGATTTAGTAAGAATGAAAAAATTGCAGAAAGAAGAAAAAGTTCTGACTAATTTAGTTGGATCAGCAGCTGCGGGCCCCAAGGACCAGTGAGAAAGCAACCCCACCAGGCATCACGCCCCAGCTTGCTGGTCCCTAAGCCCCTACCCACGTCAAGGGGTCAGCATCTAGGGGGTAATGTGCAGGAAGACTGTAAGGTCTCATGGTTACTAAAATATTCAAAACTTCAGGTACTTTTAGAAGTTTGAGTGATGTCGATAGGTCAACGCTAATTAATAGGTTGAAATGTTCTAAGGAAGACTTGCGAAATTATGATAGCAAGATTTCTTCAATCAAATGGTCCTCATCCAAAGACTAAGCAGAATTTGAGGCTGAATTTAGTTCTTGTCAGGAATATTTGGACAAAGTTATTTCATTGATAATTCAGTTAGAAAATATACTTCCTTTGTCACCTTCTGAAATGCATGAAACCCCCCGTAGCCTCCTTAAGAGTCCAGTAGCTCCTTTGCCTAAATTTGCTAGCAGTGATGGCGAAAATATAGAATTGTTTTTTAGACAGTTTGAAGAAACTACACAGTAAATTTTCGTATACTGATTATGATAAATTACTTTTGCTAAAGCAGCAAATTTCTGGTAAGGCTGCTCTGTTTTAAATAGAATCATTAGAGGCAGATAGGCAAGGTTATTCACATGCAAAAACACTCCTGCAAGCAGCTTTTTGCTTCTATTCCAGTTCAAAAATTTAATGTACTGAAACAGTTGGTAAAATATGAAGTTAGATGAAATTCTGAACCATTTGAATACATTAGTAATATTAGGAAAATACAAGAGGCCGTGAAGACTCTGAACATTAGTGTTGATGAGGTTTACAATACTTTTTCCTTAAGGAATGAATGATACTTTTAAGAACATTATGATTCAAGTAGCGGGAAACTCAAACCTACAACTGTACAATTGTGGAAAATTTCTTTGAATGTAATGAACGTTATTTGAATGTTTGTTCCGCTATTAAGCCTATGGAAGAAGCTTCGTAGCAAAGAATAGGTTAAATCCCAAAAGCTCCAATTTAGCTATTAAGGTGGATGTTGAAACGTTAATCCCTTTATTTCATGTACCCTTTGTCAAAATGCAATTTCTTCTAAGCACCCCCATTAATAAATGCACTATAGTCGATTCATTTAAGGTAGATTCTTGCGCCTCGAGACGTTTGTTTGGCGGCCTCTGATTGGCTGGTAGCGGGAGGCAGACTGCTCGCTCAGTGGGTCATATTTTCTTTTCGTTTGTAGCTTAGAAAACTAGCAATATGTTTACATTTCTTCATTTATCTCACGTTTTTACAAAAGATAGGAAAGTTTTGGTCATACCAAAGGATTCAGTATTAAATGTACATTAATGAATCTTTTCCTGAAATCAGTAAGTTTAAAATACAAAGGAATTACAACGAGTAGAAGTGAAGGGAGAAACATTTCATTCTTTATACCTGTTTTTATTCATCATCGGATTTTGCATAATTCATGAGATCAAGATAAAATAAAATCTTGTGTTATTAAACAATAAAATCACCCTGAATACGCTGGTGCTTTCAGATTTTAGATGCGTGTAATATGTAAAGAGAAAATGAAGAATATGTCTTATTATGTTGCATCCCGTGCTTGATTCGGTTTGACAATAGTGCCGAGACACTCGTTGGGTCTGGTCCTCTCAGTTAGAGCCGTGGCGTGTTGGCAGTTGCCAATTGGCGATATGGGAAGTTTGCAGTTTCGAGACTATGTATTCACCGAATTAGATGTCCTTATATTTTCTATAAATAAATGCATAGAATTCCCATTATGACTTTCGAACATTTTTACTCAAATATCATATATGTCCGTATTTCTGACATATCTGATAAAAAAGTAAATAATCAGATGGATGCATCTGGTATCGTTGGAGGTGTAGCTGGCCGCGGGCGGGAATTCAGTCCAGGAATGAATTTGAAATCTACGGACCTACTTCGCACTCTTCAGCTCATCCTTAGTTTTAATGAGGTTGGTTTCAACATATTGTTTCTAATTTCTTATATGAATATATTTTCAAACTTAAGAGATATCAGAGACTTAATTGAGTGATATGAAATAATAATCTCAGTGGAGCAATAAACAGCAAACGAACTAAGCAAGATTTTTTTTTCTTTCCAAGCAGATGTCTCAAGATGACAGCATCATTCGTCGCACCGTTTCCAGATTTTGCAAGTCAAGCTCGCAACATTATAATGAATGTTCATCGTTTTACTTCAGCTCACAGTGGGGAGCAGACTCAAGAAATGAAGAATTTGAGAAGACCGCCAAAGCTACAGGAGTGCCAACCAACACAGTGAAAAAAATCAAGCGACAGTCATCTGAATGTGGTAACGTCCCTTCGCTTCACTTGTATATCCCAGGAAGAGGATCCGAGTGAAGGACAAGGTGGATAGTTTTGAAATGAGTGTATTCGGAAGGAGATTTTGTCTTTTTACGAGAGAGGAGAGCTCCCAACGTTAGATGCCCTACTGGAAAAAGTGAAGGAAGACCCGGTAAAGTTTAATGGTGGAAGAACAACGTTATGGAAAATTGTGAGAGGGCTTGGATTCCGGTACAAAAAAAGTGACGAGTGGAAGAGCAATTTAATGGAACGTGATGATATAGTGGCAGCGAGAACTGAATACCTACGGTTAATTGAAAAGAATAGAAATTGTAGTCCAACTGAACGTAAACCTGAAGTATTCCTTGATGAAACTTGGATAAACCAAAATGATGTGGACGTCAGTGTTGACAACGGTGAAGGCGAAATAGGACCCACTAAGACTGGGAAAGGGGTCAAGATTTATTGTGGTGCACGCGGGGAGTGAGAAGGGGTTTGTCAAAGATGCGCTATTTTTGTTTAGGTCAAAAAAATGGTGCCAAAGGGGACTACCATGATTCCATGGACCATGAAAGGTTTTTAAAGTGGTTTAAGGAACAACTATTGCCTAATATAGAAGATAGATCTCTAATCATAATGGACAATGCTCCCTACCATAGCAAAATAGAAAACTAAAGTGCCAACAACCAGCAACAGAAAAAGTGAAGTCATACAGTGGCTTTCTTCTAATAACGTCACCCACGACCCATCAGCAACAAAGCCAAAATTGCTGCAGATTGCCAAGTGTCACAAAGAAAACAGAGGTATGTGATAGATGAGATAGCCCGTGCAAATGGTCATGATGTGCTCCAGACTGCCACCATATTATTGTCAGTTTAACCCCATAGAACTTATATGGGCTCAAATAAAGGGGGATATCAGAAAAAATAACTCTAATGCAAATCAATCTTTGAAAACTGTTGAGCAGCTTACGAGACTGCGATAGACAAAGTTACAACAGAACACTGGAAGAAATGTTTTCACCACGTTAAGAAATTAGAGATGATTATAGGAGGAAAGATGTTGCTAGAGAGCATATGTTTGAAAGTTTTTGTTATTGACATTGGAGATGACGAAACTGACAGTGATGATATTGATATTAGGGAGGATGACACTGACAGTGATGATATATATCAATGATTTTCCATTATTTTTTTTTTTCTAAGTTGAAGACCTAACAGTGTTTCTATAGTTTTCCATTTTTTAGATAGGCAAATTTCATAACTACAGTATATCCATATGAGTTTTCCTTTTTTTTATATTTAATGGCATAACAATTACATATCTGTTTATAAATTCTTTTTACTTGGGTTTTAATAGAAAAGGGATATCAATGTATCTTTATAATTTCCCATTCTTTTTTTTTCCATAGGTAATGACATGGACTATGTATATATGCATGATTTTCCTTTATTTATTTTTTAATAATGATGACGTAAGAAAATTTTTAAAATTTTTAATTTCTTTTTGTTCATATCGATAGCCTAATGCATACCAATGTAAGCCTAAACTGTGTATGAGTTTCTTTTGTGTTTATGACAATATATCTGCATGAATTTCCATTCTTTTTGTATAAAAAGATGATGATATAACAGTCTTCTGATTAGTCTCATTATCCTACATGTACTATATATATATACAATTATGCAGGGCTGTGGGAACGGTTACGGGAGCTATTCTACTCGGGTATGAATTAAGTGATTCAAGAATAATCAACTACCTCAGGAGAAAACTAAGCAAATTTTTCCTAAACATTGTTGTAGACATGTTGTCAAGTGTAACATGTATATAAAGGAGGATAAACATTCTGGTGTAAGAGTAAACTCAGCAATTCTGAAAAAGACAGAATATTATATTCGTTACATCGTCAACAAATTTTATGGTAAGGAATAAACATTTGTACTTTTGTTTATTGAGTGAACTATGAAAACCATAAGCTTTTGGATGTTATTGGCCAGAGAAACAAGTTCTGTTATTTATCAGTGAGCCTCATAAAGCATGTACATTTCTCACTTAGACTAAATTGAAGCCAAACCAACCCAGATGCATCCATCTGATTATTTACTTTTCTTTTATCAGATATTGTCCAGAAATACGGACAAGCGCCTCAGTGGCGTGGTTGGTTTGGTGTTTGCTTCTCACCTCGGTGGTCGCGGGTTCGATTCTCGGCCATTCCATTGAGGAGTGAGAGATGTGTATTTCTGGTGATAGAAGTTCACTCTCGACGTGGTTCGGAAGTCACGTAAAGCCGTTGGTCCCGTTGCTGAATAACCACTGGTTCCATGCAACGTAAAAACACCATAGAAACAAACAAACAGAAATACGGACATATATAATATTTTAGTAAAAATGTTCGAAAGTCATAATGGGAATTCTATGCATTTATTTATAGAAAATGTAATGACATAATAATTCGGTAAATACATAGTCTCGAAACTGCAAAACTTCTCATCGCCAATTGGCAACTGCCAACACGCCAACAGCTCTAGCTGAGAGGACCAGCCCACGATATCTTGCGTCTCTCGGCACTACTGTCAACCGAGTCAAGCACGGATGCAACATAATAAGACATATTCTTCATTTTCTCTTTACATATTACACGTATTTAAAATCTGAAAGCACCAGCGTATTCAGGGTGATTTTATTGTTTTAAAACACAAGATTTCATTTTATCTTGATCTCGTGAATTATGCAAAATCCGATGAAGAATAAAAACAGGTATAAAGAATGAAATGTTTCTCCCTTCACTTCTACTCGTTGTAATTCCTTTGTATTTTAACTTATTGATTTCAGGAAAAGATTCATTAATTGTACATTTAATACTGAATCCTTTGGTATGACCAAAACTTTCCTATCTTTTGTAAAACGTGAGATAAATGAAGAAATGTAAACATATTGCTAGTTTTCTAAGCTACAAACGAAAAATATGACCCGCTGAGCGAGAAGTCTGCCTCCGCTACAGCCAATCAGAGGCCGCCAAACAAACGTCTCGTAGGCGCAAGAATCTACCTTAAATGAATCGACTATAGGTATATCACCCCAAAAGAAAAAGTAGATAAATTAAAAGCTCTTAATGCTTGCATTAAATGTGCAAATCTAGGACATGGGGAAAATTTTTGTAAGTTTAAATTTAAAAGGAAATGTAGTAAATGTTATGGTTGGCATTTTTCATTTCTATGTTCTTGTGATTCTGTTAATCCTTCAGTGAAAGAGACTGTATCCAATCCCATTGATACCAAACCTAAGCAGAAGCAGCATAGGGATACAGCAACAAAGAAAACTACTCAAAGTAATTTAATTTCTCCAGGTGCCTCACTCCAAAGTAATGGTGGTATAGACTCTTTGTTGCCTACCTTTTCATGTCTCATTGGAAATACGAAGGTAAGAGGGTTAATGGACTCGGGTAGTCAAGCCAACTTTATATCGGAAAGGGCTCTGGAGGACAGCTTTACAGAATTGTTAAGGATAAGCTGCAGGTTACTGTTAATGGATTTAATGGCCCAAGGAAGTATAATTCTAAATTAGTAGAAGTTAAGATAAAGTTTGACACGACACATATGACATAGAAGCTATTTGTGTTCCCGAAATTAACTTGAATTTGAAATTACCTGGCTTAAGTTTAATTGTACAATCCTTTACAGAAAGAGGGTATGAACTTTTTGATAATTTTCTAAGGACGGGTAGTGACTCTATTTCTAACGTAGATTTTATTCTTGGTTCCAGTTCCTTATATTGCATTATGATAAACTCTGTTGTATATGGTAGAGATACTCCTTCCATGTATTATGAAACAAAATATGGAGTTTTATTAACAGGAAACTTAAAGTGTGTGCTTGCTAATCTAAAAGTATTTATCTAATTCCTAGTAGCTTCGCATTTGTCACTTCCTCATGAACAAATTAATGAAGAAAGTTTTAATGTATTGGAAAGTCTTTTTCCCATGACTAATTGCTTTAGGTCTAATGTAATAACCTTTGAAAACCCTAAAGAGAAAACTTTAAAATTTTTGACAAAATTGGTGTAGTTAATGATAAGGAATTAGAAAGAGCTGCTTCTCAAATACTTGAACAAGACTCTTATCATTTTCATGAAAGTGTAGGACTAGATGAGGAACTACTGAAGTAAATCTGGAAGTTAGTGAAGTTTTTTTACATTAGGAACACTCATAGGAATGAAGATGGTAGATTAGTAATGCCATTGTTATGGAATGGTAGAGTTTCGCATTTATTAGGAAAAAAATGTTAACTTGTCTAAGAAATATTGGAAGCTACACACAAGAAACTGTCCAAACAGGGAAATTTAATTAAATTGATGGATGAAAATATTAAGGAACAAGAAAAACTAGGTTTGATAGAAAAAATAGAAAATTAGAAGCATTTTGTTCTCAGCATCCTGAATATAGCTTCCTACCTAATATGGAATATTCAATTTAGATAGGGACACCACTAAATGTAGAATAGTTTTCCTATCAAATTTATGTGAAAATAGTTCAAAGAGTAATCCTGTTATAAGTCACAATCAAGCCATGTGGGCTGGACCTTGTCTTAATCAGAAGATATCTACTTCTTTGTTTCAAATTAGATTTGATAAATATTTGATGTGCTTTGACTTGAAAAAGGCATTCCAACAAATTGCTTTAGAGGAAGCTGATCAGAACAAACTTTTGTTTTTTCTGGTTTAAAAACCTTAACATGGGAGACTTTACTTGTATTGCTTATCGAAATCTCAGACTTAGCTTGGTTTACGATGTAGCCCAACAATACTAATGGTAGGCTTATTTAAAATTTTGATTCTGGACGCAAGAGTTGACCCAATTGAATTGAGGAACTTAAAGAAATTAATTTATTCATTATTATACATGGATAATGGCGCATTTACTGCTAATGATCAAGAATCATTAAGATGGGGTTTTTCAAAAATTGAATGAAATTTTTCTTTTCACCCTTATAAGTTTACTCTGCAGCAATTTGTTACTAATGATGAAACCTTGCAAAGTGATATTGATCATAAATAGAAATGGAAACTCCAAAAGTAGTAAAACTCTTCGGACTCAATTGGGATAGAATCACAGACAAGATTTCAACTCGTAAACTGAAGTTGGATCCAGAAGCTGATAATAAAGGTGGTTTTTGAAAAGCATTGCTTTGAATTTTGATCCATACAATTTTAATGGACCTATTTTAAAATAGAGCTCGCTTATTCATGCATAGTCTACAGACTGACAAGTCTCTCAGTTGGGTATAAAAAGTTATCCTATAGGCAACAAAAGGAATGGAATAATATTTGTAAACAAGTAAATGCTACGCCAGAAATGAAATCCAAAGATTTGTAGGTGAAAGAAATAGTTCATACAGGCTAATAGCTTTTACAGACAGCAGTAAATCTATTTATGGCACTACTGTTTTTATCCAGGATATTTCGACGCTAGAAGTAAACTTTGTTCTTGCTAAAAATAGGTTAGTGAACAGACAATTAGAGAATAAAAGCATTCCTTCACTAGAATTGCAAGCCGTTGTTTTGGGGACAGAAACCTTAACTGATTTATGTCAGGAGATAACGGGCCCACAATGTCCAACACCCATTAAAATTACAGAATTGGTTTTGTATACCGATAGTATGGTTTCTTTAAGTTGGATCAATGGGTACGTTTAATCACTGGATAAAATGAACAAGAAAGTGATTTTATATTGAACAGGTTAGAGCTCCTTCAGAGGCTTTTGTAATAAGCACCCTGTTAAGTTTAGTTTCATAAGTGGAATACTAAATCCAGCTGATTGTAATCACTAGGTGCATATCCTATAAGGTACTAAAAAGAACTAATTACTTTTCAGGCCAGCCAAAATTTCTAAGACAGGAATTAGTGAAGAAAATGGAAATAATGATAATTTTGATGTAATAGTTCCTAATCCTATGGCAGGTCAGAAAGTAACAAACTACTCACTAAATACTTCTGACACAACTAATGTTTCCCTTTCAATTCAAAGTGAGCATTTAATTGATTTGAATGAAGTGTCCAAATTTTCAAAGTTAATGAAGATTTATATGCTTGTTCTAAAATTATATGGAATTTGAAAGAGCGAATTAAAGCCAGAAAGAATTTAAGCTCAGACTCAAGACCCAATCTTTATTTGAAAGCTTTTAACATTGTTATTCAAAAAGAACAGAGCATTTGCTACCCAGAAGTTTGTCCGTTATTTTGAAGGTAACCGTAAGAATGTCAGAGATATTCCAAATATCGTTTTGCAACTTAATATTTATAGAGATAAACTGTTCAATTTTAAGGTTAGAAGTAAAGTGGGTAAGTGGAAACCACCTAATAAAACTCGTGCACTTTCCTATCCTATTGCATAGAAAAGTAGGTTAACTAAGCTTATCATAGAAGATTTGCATGAAAAAATGTTGCATTCTGGCTTGTATGCAGTACTGTCTGAAATGCGTAAAAGGTTTTTGGATTCCTCAGTATTTTTTCTGCAGTGAAAAAGGTAATTAAAGAATGTGTTTTTGTGCAAGAAAGCTACAGCTAGGACGATAAAAACAAATCAGAACGCATACAGAGATTTTAGGATAGATCCTCCCTCAATACCATTTAGGTATGTGTTTGTTGATCATTTTGACCTTTCAATATAAAAAATTCATGGTAAAACTTCCAAAGTTTGGATTTTGTGTTTATCTTGTCTTTGGTCTAGGGCCATTAATTTGAAAATTTGTGATTATTTAACTACAAAAGAATATTTGAGATCCCTTCAACTTCATTGTTTTCAATATGGAATTCCAGAGTTGATTTTGGTCAGATCTTGGTTCACAATTGGTTGCTGGTGGGAATATTGTAGCAGACTTTTTGAACGATCCTGAACTTCAAAGTTACTTTGATGAAAATAACCATTAAAAGGTTAAGGTTTGAACAATATCCAAAGGGATGTAAAAAATTGGGTGGCCTTGTAGAAATTTGTGTTAAAATGTGTAAAAAAACTGATTCATAGTGCTGTCAAAAGAATTATGTTTTAGAATACATGGGAATTTGAATTTATTATTGAACAAGCTGTTCACCTAATTAATAGACGTCCTATAGCTTTCAAGGAAAGCTTAAGAGATGCTCTTGATGTACCAGAGGCTATCACACCAGAAATGTTGATTACATGGATATAGTCTGGCTTCCATTAACATCATTCCAAATTTACAACTTTCAGAACGGAGACTTGGAATGGAGCATTGATAATCCTGTAGATGATATCAGAAATAAATACCATAAACTCCTGAAGTGAAAAGTAACTTGATTGAAAAAATATAATTTTTGAATTTTTAACTAATTTGATATATCAAGAAACTAATTGAGAAAAGTCTTATAAACCAGTGGATCATAAAAAACCTGAGATTGGAGACATTGTACTGATTAAGGAAATTAATACGAAGCCTTCTAATTATCCGATGGCTGTTGTAAAGAAAATTAAAATTATGAATTAGATGAAGTTACTGAAGTAGAACTTCTTAAGGGTGGTTCCAGAGAATTGGTAAGAAGACATGTGTCGTCAATAATTCCACTCTTGAAACCGAATACTATTACCTTGGATAATGACGAGTCTGATATACTCTCAAATAAGGATAGCTCTGAAGAAGTCTTTGGGAAAAGACCACAAAGAAAAACGGCCCTTGCGAGTATAAGAAAACTAATTTATGTTAAAGATGAAAATTAATTGTTTAAATTTGTTGAACTGAATATTTGAAGCTTTTTTCAAAATTTTATAAGGTATGATTTGTTTATGGGTTACTTTATTGATTTACTTAATTTGATTTATTCAAATTCTTTGAATTTGAATCCCTTGTTTGGAGTTTAAGATTTATAGAGAAAATGAAAATTATTTATTTGCATATTAAAGTAGTCCTTTAAACCCCCGTGCCATACTAAGCAAATTCTAAAAGGAACATGGGAGTTTAAAGGATTGCGCAAACACCTAGATGGCTCTGCGTGGCTCTTTTACCTGTTTTCAGTTCGTCCTCCTCATCCTTGATTTTTTATGGAAGGACGACGGCCTTTGCATTTCGTGATTCTTGGAGGAGAAAAAAATGTCTACCTCGACCCGCAACGAAGCAGAAAAAGCAGTTCAAGCTCAGGTTCCAACTTGGAACCACTGGATAACCTTTTGAAGATAACTGGTGAACTCTACTCCCTCGCAAGAGAATGCTTTTTATAATTGAAGAAGCATCTACATTAACTATGTAACGTTTCTTGCCGACCCACCTGTCTCTGCCTCTTCCGTCGTCGTCTTTGAAGCCAACGTCAACACTTCTATGGAGTCAATGGTTGAACCTTTCCTGCCCAGTAAGTTTCCTACGATTTGTGGCGTATGGTAAAGCTTAGGTTAGGGGGTTTTTAATTTTTCTTAATTAATACCACGCTTTCAGAACCTGTAAATTTTCTATGGATTCTTGTGTTTATTTTGCTATCTATAAAGGTGTATATTTATTGGAACTTTGTTATTACCATTTGTGTAATTACTCTTTTGATTTTTAGGCAGTTGCTAATTGTTAAGGAGGACAGTGGTTTAGTGGAAGACACTGATTCAATTTCTTGTTCTTTCACGCAGCTGATTTAGGTAATTTCAGTGTTAAGTGTCAATGATATACACAATTTTTTTCATGAGGATAGTCTTTAATTTATTCAAATATTGTTGGACTCGATAATGATAGTCTGTTGTTGTTGTTTTCAGAATCCATAGGTTTCAAAAAATTTCCATGAGTGAAGGTCTTTCCACCACAAGCAATAGTTGTCTATTTATGATTAGCGATTGGGAACAGGACTTCAGCCATCGGAGTTGTATCTATGCCATTTCGTAATCTTAACTTTCATACGAATAAATAATTTTAAAGAATTTGTGTTTTTATTTAACTGTGAAAGAAAGCATTCAAGGTTACGAGCAACTCTTGTGTAAAGCTCTTGGTTTTTCTATAAAGTTTTTGAAAATATATATATATATGTATATGTATATATATGTATATTCATATGTATATGTATATATAGTATATATATATCTATATATATATATATATATATATATATATATATTGTGCATGTGTGTAAAGTATATGTATATGTACGTGTATATGTATATCATATACTATATATAATATATATATATATATATATATATATATATATATATATATATATATATTGGTAATGCCTAGGGATTTTGATTAATAATATATTGTTCGTGCAATTCTCTGTGACCTATGGAATGTGGAGAACAGTGCAGAGGTGACGACCTGAGGGTAGCTGATCAATGAGTTTCTAGGGGGTGGCGTGAGATAAAAGTGCTTAATTCAGGAAGTCAATGTACGACAGTTTATGAACTCTCTCAAAGTGCCTTTGGGAAACTGGTTGTAGCCAGTAATAGAGGCGTTGTCGAAGTGTGCATTCGTATGTGCGCGGTGCGCCTCTTCTATTCATAATGTATCACTAGCCAAGTCTATGGGAAGACTTGCACAGAGATTCGGGGGAGGAAGGCGAAGCCATGATGGCAGATGCCAAAGTGTTTTTATTTATCAGTGAGTGATATCCGGTTTGGGAATGGGTAAGTGTTACCTTTACTTTAGCCAAAGGGATGGCTTGTTTGATATCTTGTAAGATGTTCCATTTTATTAACTTTGTCTTTAAACTTGTGTGTGTACTTACCGGGATGTGTTCTGTATCTTTGAACAGACGGATCTGGAAATGCCGGGGGACAGAGTTCCCAGAGGGGTGTGGACTTTTGGGTGACTTGACAATGAGTAGTTTTTGAGTTAGTCCTGTAAGACTGGGTTACTTGGTTAATTGATTTATTTGTTCTTGTAAATAAACGTTATGTTATGATGCAACTCTCTCATTTTCATTACCTGTTAGAATGGAAGAGAGAGAGAGAGAGAGAGCGGTGATTACTGGATTCCTTGGAGGGAGGGAGAGAGAGAGAGGGGGGGTGATTGCCATGAGAGAGAGAGAGAGAGAGAGCCTGTGTGTGTAATAGGTGTGGGGGTCTGCCTTCCGGGGGTTTTTTCGTGCCCCGACCTTACCTTATTAATATGGGGGTCTTCCCCCATGTTATAGTGGTGGCAGCAGGTTAAAGAGGGGATATAAAAAGTCTTCTTTCTTTTCTATGCCTAGGAACGCCAATGTAGAGATGGGTGGCCAGTTAGAAAAATAAAAAGGGGTCGTGACTTAGCGATAGTTTTCGAACGACAAAGCTTTGTGGGATTGTGGAAAATCATTAAACTGTTAGTTTTTCAGTTACTTAGTGAGAAAAAATGAGAAAATATCTGTCTGTTTACTGTGATAAAGGGAGGGAAGGATTTTTATTGGGACTCAGCATTTTTCCCAGGGAGTCAGCCAGAAGCAGTGAACGCACCACCCAGTGTGACTTTTTGCTTGTGCAATGACGAGAGTGTTCCGAGATACCCGTGCGGGTGTTGTGTTTAATACATATATCACTGCCGCGTTTTACGAAGAATTTCGAGTTCTTTTTTCCCATTATGGAGTGGTGAGTGTTAAACTATTGTTTTGAAGGAGTGGGTTTTTGTTTAAATATTTCAGGGAAATGGGATTGGTTCAAGAGGTCAACAATTTTTCTTGTCTTTGCCCCATAGTGACGTGTTTTTCTTTATTTGCACATGTTTATAATAGACGTATGCATTCGTCTTTGTTTAAAACATAGGAGTGTATTTTTCTATGCATGGGAACTGTGCTTAGATAAGCATATTTGGCTTAGTGACACAGAGCGGCCACAATTTTACGGGCTCAGCACATTTCTGCTAACCGGCGCAGGGAGGCATTGCATGGCGGGATATTGCAAGGGGAGTATGGCCTGCCTCGGGGGATAGTCGCATGGAAGGTACCACTAGCCTCCCTCGAGAGATAGTGCAGGGGTCCTCAGACACTGTTCAAGGGGAGATGGGGATAACTACTGGTATGCCTCGGGCTGTTCTGCCGCTCGACTGAGGGGTTCTCTCAGGGGGGGAGAAATTTTTTTTTCTCAGAGTGGTGAACTCCCCCTTTTCCTTTTTTTTTCTTAGTGTTGGGGATGGATTTGGCCTTGACATTGAATGCTAAGATCTCAGCTGATTGATAAGTTGATGATGCCCGTAGAGTCTTTTTTTTTAGAAAAGATATTTTTTTTCTCTCTCTTGGAGGAAGAGAAAAGGAAATAAAAAGAGATTTCTCTTTTCCGAAAATGAGGGGAAAAGTAGTAGTTAAACATGCACGTGATGTGTTATATGTTTCTTTGTGCCTTGGAAGACACAAATATAAGGGGGATACACAGTTATTTTTTTGTTTTTTTTATGTGTTGGAGTAAATTACTTTGAAATGCCGATGATTGGTGTATCTGTTTGTGTGGCAATGGTGTTATGTCATGGTGTTGCATGGCTGGAGAAATTGTATGTCATAGATTCAGCATTACGGTTGTATGCTATTTTGAATTTCACCCTTACTTGAGATTTTTGCAAGAGAATTATTGCTATGGAGAGTTATTATTATTATTAATAATAATTATTATACTTGAGATGTGTCACGGGAGGTTTGCCTAAGTATAATTATCATTACGGGAGAATTGTTTTACGAGGAGATTTGAGAGATTTCATGATGGGGGATTATTTTTAATAATTAATTACAGATAATTATTCATGGATAATTGTTACAATGAATTAATGGGAGAAGTCTTGTGTTAATTATTTGTTGAGTTTTTGTAACTTTGGAGAATATTTCAGTGATTCACGGGGATGAGTTTTGCTGAATCTTGATGAATCTGACTGAATCTTGGTGAATTGTGTGAAATTTGCTGAATTTTTTGCTGAATTTTTGGAGAATGGACAAGCATTAACATTGGTGATATTTTTTTGTACTGATACTGATGATTTTGAGGATAGCAATTTTTTTTTTGGTGATTTTGTGATAATGATATTTCTGATACTGATTTTTTTTTATACTAATACGTGGGTGTTTTAATGCTATCAAGGGAGGTGAAATCTTTTTTGATTTTGGGAGGAACTAACAACACATTATTTTAGTTTTTTTTCTTTTTTTATGAGTTCAGCAGATAATTGCTTGACATCGAGTGAGTTACGGGAGATAGTTAATGGTGCCGTTGATTTTTCTTTTCTCCTTTTTTGGAAATTAGCCATCGCTGACACAAGTTTTTTTTACCAAGGGTGAATTTGAATTTGTTTTTTTCTCTCCAGTTAGTGTGAATATTGTCTCAGTTCGTGACTTAGAGTCATTGTTCGGGAACGTGTTCGTGTTTTAGCTATTTGATGCTATAGAGAAATATATGGGAGAATTTTTTGCACGTTTTGAATGCATACGTAATGGCACTACATTTTTTCTCTGGATATTTGTGTTCCAGAAATTGTGAGTTTTCTTGCACAATACATTAGTTGTATTTGTGACAACTTTGTGAGAGATAGGAAACTTGGTTAAGTTTTCTAATGGCTATGTCGTAGTGCATATGGGGAAGTCTTTGCTTAGACACTGTGAGTTGGGAATTCTGTTATAATGACTTGTGGCACATTGGTGGATTTTTTCTAGAATTTTCTAGACAGTTTTATTTGCCGAGTTTTTGCCCTTTTTTAGCAATTATGCTAAATGGAGAGAGTTTTTATAGTTTTTTACTATAACATTGAGTTATTCTCTGGAGAATTGGAGTTAGAATTGAGATATAATTGAGATATAATTGAGATATATTTGGAGTTACAATTGGAGGTATATATTGTTTTGGAGTTATATTTAAGATATAATATATGGGAGATATATATTTTTGGCCATTTTTGATATTTGCCAATAATGTGGTATGAGCTATGTTTAGTTCAATTATTTTGCAGCCATCTTTGTTGCAAATGGAGACACAATTTTTTTGGAGATTATGGGGCAATATTTGTGAGTATGTGAGTTAGTTGCCTTGAGTGCACATTTTTTTGGAGATATATATTTTTGGAGCCTTGTTTTGTTCCACATGGAGTTATTGGGGAAATAGAGGTAAATATTTTGTATTTGCCGAAATAGAGGTGATTATTCTCTATTCCTGGAGTGGTGTCTTTTTTTTACTGACATTGGCTATCGGAGAAATAAGGAGAATAATATAAGGGGGTTGGTTTATTAACCAAATGGAGGAAATATTTTTATAACCGCAGTGGTGTTATTATTAATATGGTGTCTCATAATGGAGTTGGAATTAATCTTGGGCGGGTGACCCTTTTTTTTTGTGGTTATGGGAGTTTTTTTTTTCGAGACAAGAGGAGATTTCTGAGGTTCTCTTTTTTGATTTCGTGACTATTTAGAGAGAAGTGGCATTACTGCATTACGAGTCATTTGGAGATGTGTGCATTTTTCATGTTCACAAGTGTGTTATTTTTGGAGAAATATAATTTGGGGAAAAGTCATGTTGAGAGAATAAGTCTTCGAGACAAATTTTTGTGCACATTGGTCATATCCTGGAGTTAATTCTGTGAAATGTGTCTGTTAGACCTTTTCTTGAGAATCATGAGTTTCCAAACTTATGTGTCTGACTAGACAATTTTTATGCTACTGTTTGAGCATGCGTCCGCAGGCGATTTTTCTGCTGACAAGCGTGTGCTGAGCGTGTGCTGATTCTTTTCCTCTGTTGGTAACAGATCAGAATTTTTGCAATATCTGGAAATGTTGGCTATAGCATTTCACGAAAGCGCATGTGTGAGAGTTTGCTTTCTGATAAATTCTGGAGCATTTCATGGGGAAAACGCGGGAGTTATGCATATTATACATGTATTATGTATTTTGTGATTGGGGAAATCTACT
>NC_061109.1:37454896-37457396 GCF_015104395.2 Macrobrachium nipponense
ACATGCATTTTGAAAGTAGCAATATATAATAATATGTATATGTATATGTATATGAATATGTATATATATATGCATATGTATATATATATATATTTATATATATATATATATAGATATATAGATATAGGATATATACATAAGTATGTATATATATATATATATGTGTTATATGTGTTGTATACTATATATACTGTATATATATATATATATATATATATATATATATATATATATATATAATATATATATATATATATATATACATACTATTAACACACATATATATAATATGTATATGTGATATGTATATGACTATGTATAATATATATGCTTGTGATATATATATATTATATATTATATATTATAGTTATATTATTATTAAGATATAGATATATATATATAACATACGTATGTATATATAGATATATATATCTATATATATATATATAATATATTATATGGTTATATATGTTGTATATATATATGTTGTATATTGCCTATGTATCTATATATACTGTATATATATATCTATATATATATATATATCTTATATATATAATATATATATATCCATGCAGATATACACATTATAATATACATATATCTATTTCTATATATATATATATATATAATTAATACATACTTATGTATTATAATATAATCTAGTATTAATATATTTATACATATAACATATATATTATATGTATATAATATATAATTAAAGGTTTTTTTTGCCACGAAGGAAAAAAAGGAAAAAGGGAGTTAGCCGAGTACTTTCGGTCCTATTTGGACCCTTTACTGAGGCATACTGATTTTACAAAGAACACCATAGTCAAAAGAAGGCTTAATATACAAACTGACACTACCAGATTAGCCATAAGGGCGATTTTCACTCTACAGAGAGGAGGAGGAGTCATAGGCTAGCCACACCTTGAAGGATACCCGCAGTAAACAAGTGATTCTTCCAGAAAAACAGTACATTTTGAAAACAACACGGGAGCATATACAATTTAATATCATGAATTTTTACACAAATTTTCCCAACAAAAATTATTATTAATGAAAAGACGAAAGAAAATATTAATATAGATATATCAAGCAAGAGAAAGAGGGAGAGAGAATATCGAACCAGAGAGAGATTGAAAGAAATAATAACTATATACATGTGGGACTAATTTATTAGTTGTTCATTTATTTTGAGGTCCTTCATAAACATCTTACAAATATATAGGTCCAAATGGTACATTCCCAGACTAAGATTTAGGTTGTTTTTATTAGTGATTTGTATAATTGCCGATTCCAGTAAATTTCTTGAAACATAATCATTAGATCTAGCAATTACCGAGGTATCACCCCAATTAATACAATGAGATTTTTCACTCAGATGGATAAACAGTGCATTTGAAGTCTGGGCTGTTCTAAATGAATACATATGCTGCTTAATCCGAACACATAAATTTTTACTAGACTGACCAACATAAAACGATGGGCAATCCTTACAAGGAATTTTGTAAATGATGTTGTTATTTGTTACGGGACTATTCTTAATTAGCATATCTTTAATGGTATTGTTATAAGAGAACACAACATTAACATTAAACGATTTAAATATTAATTTTATGGTTTCAAATCCTCGAAAATAAGGTAAGCTAAGTACATTTTTAGGCATTTCTTTTTCATTAATAGCAACATTATAAAACTTTTTATGAGCTTTTTGATAACATAAATCAATTAAATGAGGTGGGTAGCAGAGATCGTTTCCTATCTTTTTTATGTATTCTATTTCTTTGTCCAGATATTGTGGACTCGTGATACGCAAAGCGCGTAGGAACATAGAAGAAAAAATTTAAATTTTAATATCAAGATGGTGGCCAGAATAAAAATGTACATATGTTAAATTATTTGTGGGTTTTCTATAAATACTGAATTTGCATTGGAAAGATTCTCTATGTATTAATACATCTAGGAAAGGAATGACATTATTATTTTCAATTTCAACAGTGAATTTTATGGATGGCACTAAATTATTCAATTTAGACAGTAAATCATTTACATCGATACCACCAGGTAAGACTACTAAGATATCATCGACATATCGGTACCATTTTAAGGGGATAAGTGTGATATTCGGGAGGTGTTGTCTCAAAAAATTCCATATATAAGTTTGAAAGGAGAGGTGATAAAGGGTTACCCATGGCCATACCAAATATTTGTTGATAATATTCTCCATTAAAAATAAATCTGCAATCACAAATACATAACTTAATTAAGGAAATTATGTGACTAACGGACATAGGCAATTCATGCAGTACAAGTTCATTACTTAAATATTCTAGCACAGAGTCAATAGGGACTTTTGTAAACAAAGAACATACATCAAAACTGACAAAAATATCGCTGGGTTTAGTACAATGTTATTTAATTTTTCCACAAGATCAAGAGAATTCCGGATGTGTGAATTAGATAGAGTTCCTAGTAGCGGGGATAACAGTTTAGTAAG
>NC_061109.1:37462396-37592396 GCF_015104395.2 Macrobrachium nipponense
AATCATTATTTATTATTATTTATATTAATTAATTAATATGTATTATTGTAAATAATAATAGTGGTTTTTTTCACCCGTCTAACAATTATTATATCATTTCTCATTTAAAAAAATAAAATGTAATAAAAAAAAATATTTTCCTTATCCTCAAAAAATAAATACAATTTATATAAGTATCTTTTTCATCATGACATCTATCACTATTTTTGTCTTGTCATGATGAAAATAATTTCATTTGTTTAAAACTATCGCAAAATCCAAAGATTTATTATTATTACTATTATTATCAACAATATTATTAGTTAGAATTATCATATTGTTGGCATAAATATCTTTCATATTGTTGGCATAAACATCTTTCAATAAAATTATATGATGATGAGTTATAAAAAACCGCTTTCATTTCTCTTATTCTAAAGTCATCGTAATGACATAGTTTGTTTATTATTCCATCTTCAGATAATGTTAAGATATTTTTGGGGGTTGTTTCATTCAAACCATTCGCGTGACAATACATAAATGAGCTAACATTTTCTTTAAGTAAAATGAAGCCCCCTCTTTGAGGATTAATAATTTCTCCCCTTTCCAACAATGTCCACATTGTCATTTGAGAATAAAAAAAAAAAATTCATTTCTAGTAATAACTCTTCCCATAACGTGAATATTGTACCCAATATTACAGGGCAATTCATGAGCGCGACTGAAATGTTTATCATTCCTAAGATAATACAAACGATCAATTTCCTCTGGGTGAATTTCGAAATCCATCCAATTCTCCCTTTCTGACGGAGGAATAATTTTTACAAATAAATGTTGAAATTTCAAAATATCCTCGCAATGAATATTTAACATATCAACGTTAAGATTTTCTACGTTCGGTTCGTGATACAAATATTTAATAATAATGTCTTCATCATCGAGTATGAGACAACTGCTTTCGATTAAAACGTAATAATCGGTATTTCTTAAAAGATTACCTATTCTAGAATCCCGTTGACTATCTAAAACTTGACAGAAATTGAAAAGATGAAAAGAATTAACATTATCAACTTTAAGATTAATAATAATTTCAGTTTTATTCATGTAATCTAACGAAGATTGACAAGTGGTCGGCAATATTGAAGTTTGATGATGATAAACTTTTCTGCCTTTTTTTTATTTTTTGATAACACAAATTTTATAAACAAAGTGACTGATTATTATTATTACGAAGATTAATGTAACCGGTCTAAGGCCGTGATATAACGGTATCATTAATACCTAAAAAGTTGTAAATACGCCCCGTGATATTTTGATTTTCTTCTAAAATATACGGGCATAAAAACAATGACGATGAATGTTGAAAAAGACAAGCCATAAATAAATACACATTTTCACTAATAAAATGAATCCCCAACTTTGTTCTTCAAATATCTCTCTCCCGCCCTTTCCGTTGAAATAAACGTACAATAATTTTCCCTTGCGATTAATTCTGCTGACCAAATGATAGCAAGTATGATGATAATGATATAAATTATGTAACTTTCTTTGTACATGACGTTCTATAATAAAAAGACAATCAATTTCATGAATTTCAATTTTAAAGGCGTGTAATTGAGTTTCCCCGTTAACTCTCCAATTGTTAATTTCGCAGGGAGGAATTTTTTTCTTAAACATGTATTGGTATTTTAAAGCATCCCCGACAATATTATTTATATCGGTAGCATCGTTGATATATTAAGAGGTGGCGCTTTTAAAATATGGATGAGTTTTCATTATTATTTTCTCATTTTATTTATATATCAAATAATATAATATGAAGATATAAAAATTATGAAGAGGTTATGTTTCGTATATATATATATATATATATATATATATGATATATATATATATATATATATATAAAACATTCATTTATTATTTCTTAATAAATAAAGTGTCTTGAGTGAAAAAAATTTTATGAAAATCTTATAGGATTTTTCAACTTTTTTATATAAGCCACCAATAGTTACGTAATGAAATAACGATTCTGATCTTCTAATTAGGTGATTGATTGTTTAATTCATTCAGTGATAAAGGAATAAATTTATGACTCAAACACATACACCACTCTCTTTCCCGTCAATATCATAATTAGGAGAATTAATAAGATCGAAAAAAATATTTATACTTTATTAAAACAGATTTATAAACAAATCAAAAAAACTTATTATTGCTTTGATAAAAATCCACATTTATTATACCTCATAATATGAGTATTTTCGTAATATAGTTTCAGTTTTATGTTTTATCCACTTTGTCCATTTAGGCTTGGTTCTTTGTTTTTTGTTTTTTTCTTCTCTGTTGCCTACTCTCTCCTCCCTCCTTTTTATTTTCCATCACTATCTTTATTATTCGGCTAGTTTCTTCGTCGTCATCCCATTCTTCATCATCAACACTGAATTCATATACTAGTCTTTTAAACAACATGGTACCAGTTCACAGTGGTGTTATATGAAGAAGAACACTATTGACTTGGAAAACTACCCCCTTTTATAGCAGGGAAGATATATATATATATATATATAGTATATATATATATATATATATATATATAGATATATATATATATATATATATATATATATATATATATATATATATAGAAAAATAAATTTATATAAAGTAATATATTGTAATAAATAAATAAAAAATAAATAAATAAATAAATAAATATAAATAAATAATACATCCATGAATACACGAGAATGCCGCTTGTGACAAACATGTAAGGAAAACTCTGTCTGGGGGTGAATGAAAATCAGTAGGACAAGAGAAATACTTGTTCCTTATGACGAGTTTCCCTTTGCAATGGAAAGCGGTCTTGGGAGCAATTACGCTACCTCGGTCCACCCTTTTATCGTACCTATTTATTAAGAATATTTCAACTGACGTTATTTTTCCGTTGAACGCATTTTTGCCTAATGTTTGTTATCTGTGTACATGCAAAGTAAAGAAGATTGAGAAAAATTGCAGCAATCTTATGTTTGTGGGAATATTTACAGACCAGTCACACACAAGTACTGAGGCTTGGAATAAGATATGAAAATTATTTGAAAAACCTTTTTGCTCTACGATAACTAAGGCGTAGACGTAATCAAGGTGCTGGCATACTTGACATAATTACCAGACAAAAGCATAACTCCAAAACCTAGTACTATTGCCAGAAAAAAAAAGTGCGGTCTCGATATTTACCGAAACGATCCTAGATATGTTTGTTGTTGAATGGTTAACTGGTTTAATTACTGTGTATATTTGTTATATAATTGTCAACTTGTTTAAACAGTAATTAAACGTGACATCGGCTGACATTTGTTTTGTATTTTATGTATGGTGGCCGCTAGCAACTAGCTATGTAGGCTACCATGCCATTGTAGAGTAATCAAGTAGAGTATCTTGATTAGCTTCTTAAATAATCATTATATTATTATTGTTGTTAAGAAAGTGGATCAATGGTATCTTTGCATTCCTCACGCTTCCCTGTTGACTAGGCTTCAGACCATTTTCAAAACTATTATTTTTAGTTACTTGGTTACAGGGTTTCTTCACACTATCTGTGCAGTGATTGTTCATGTGCCCTCGTATCACCATAAAAAGGCTGAAAAGGTTCAGATTCTTTCAGTTGTCTCTTGGCTGTTATACAAGTTATCAAAATGCCAAAGCATAAGAAAGTCAAGTTTGCCCTTCAGCCAAAGTATCCCTGTGGTGGTTGTAGTCAGGAGTGTGATAATGCAATGTCACCGTGCTCAGAATGTGACTTGTGGATTCATACAGATTGTGTACTAAATTGATAAGTCTCCTGAAGGAGTGGAGAAAGAGTTCTCATTTACAATTTTACTGTCCATCATGTGTTAGAGCTGAAGATGGTAGTTACAGCTTTGAGAAGTCTCTATCCAGGCATGCAAATATTATGTTAAATTATTACGTTAATAGTTTAAAATCATATTTTTTTTTATTATCTCATACCACAATTGCCTGACACATGCCAGTAATTCTTCAAGTGTCCGCTTAAACAAGTTTGCAATTATAAAAACAAATATGCACAATAAATAAATAAGTTTTCAATTATAAAACAAACATATCTAGGTCCGTTTCGGTCAATAGTGAGACCCGTTAGAGTGAAAAGGATCTATAGACTTCCAAGAGATAGTTTTCTCATATTCAGGAAAGAGCGTAATTCAAATATGGGCCACTTAAATGATAAGTGTAGCAAACTGGATCGAAATAGTCACTTTGGGTGAACTGTTGGTTTTTGGAAAAAACAAATATCGTTGCTCTCAGTTGGAATTACGCGACTCTGGCTATGAGAGGGGCCGGAGGAAATAATACACAGGAAATCTAACTTTAATTTAGTTACGTTGTTTACGCTGGATTTAATATATTAAAGTTGAATATAACAGTTTTTTGCCGATAGGTTCTTGTTGCCAGCTTGACACTAATCTTACAATAGGCACCGTATCAGCGATATATTACAATTATGATAGTCATTTGCAAAATACGCGAACTGTGGCGAACGAAAGCCCTGTTGGTGTTATAGAGCTCTTCCCTCCTCAGCTCTTGACCATCCTGCAATTTTGTTTGTCATATATATGATTTGTTAATGAACAAGGCTTAGGTACACAGTGTTTTCAAGAAATGTGTGTACATAGTTTTGCCCGTCCCGATACCAATGTAGTTGCTTACACACACATGGTATACTAATGGTAATATATCGCTGATACGGTGCCTATTTTAAGATTAGCAACTTGTATATTTTCCTTTAATAAATTAAATCTAGCTTAAACAACGTTACTAAATTAAATTTAGATTTCCCGAGTATTATTTACTCCAGCCCCTCTCATAGCCAGTGTCGTGTAATTCCAACTGGGAGCAACGATATTTGTTTTTCTAAATACCAATAGTTCACCCAACGTGACTATTTCGATCCAGTTTGCTACAGTTAGCATTTAAGTGGCCCACATTTATGAATATGAGAAAACTATTAAAAGATAGGGTTTGCCACGTAAGATACTAACTAGCTTTCAATACATTCTGTCTAAAACTATAGAAATTCTCCCTATGCAGAAGTACTACTAGGCTTATTGTCCACGGCAAAGTCTAAGCTATGCAAACCACAAAGCTGTTCAACTGACGGCTACAATTCCAGTCAAGGTGAAATACGATTATGTTTATCTGGATCTGTCAAAGTTTTAAACTGGCTTTTCAAACTGACAAAAGTATTTGGGTCTAGGTCTAAAAGACATTGGTAGCGATGACTCGTGGACAGTTCTTTGAAAGTAGTTCTTTGTAGCCCATTCAATTCATTTCTAAGTAAATACTAATTTCACCAATGCAACAATATTACACACCTAGATTTAACAAAAACTTCTTTGGTGCTGCAAATTCATTTCTCTCATCTTCCGGAATGAGGAAATCAACAGTTAAGAAAGCGTAATGTAAAATTCAAATTAAAAACTTTATTCATATGAATACAATGTCAACATACAAAATATATAAGTACTATTGGGAAAACTAACTTATCCCCTGGGTCTTATCCCCTGGTGTTATTACGACCTGGTAACACACAAATAATCTAACACAAATAATCTAAATTTTCTTTACAGTCAGCAAGTGCTTTTATTCCTGACACTTTCCATTTCTCTTCCGAAATCACTTTATATTTACTATTATTCATAAGATCATTAATATTTAAACCTAAAACATTAGACACGAAAGGAGGTTTCTATACATTATGGATTCTCTGTTGACAACAACGTCTAAAATAAGACGAAATTATTGCAGAAGGATGCTTTACCCACCTAAGAACAATCTGAGAATCATACTTAATTCAAATCTCCAAGAATGGCGTCCAAGTTGACATTAATGATTGGATTAAACTAAAATGTGTCCTCTTGTGTACCTAAGAGCGAGATCACACCCTCCAAGCTCTGAAATCAGTTGTTTGCAAATTACTTAAATTAGAACAGTAAAAACTGGTACAATTCGTATTAAAAATTTTGATTCTTCCTCGGAGCGATAAAAAAATTAAACTTAGACAGTGCCATTTGTTATCGTTTTGATATCAGAGACTAGAGGTTATTCCATCAAATAAATCTCTCGTATTAGACATAACGTGACCAAGATGCCTCACCTTATTATTTTGAGTCTTATTGTGTGACATGTTTTATATCAAGACTACGTATAAAGCCAAATACAATCGTCTCACATTTATCTGGATTATGCGAAAGTCCAAAATCCGCGCAATCAAATTCAAGTAAATAGTGAATTAATCTACAAGTTAGTGCTGGAAAATTAAATCATCAACATACATGAAAATAAATGAACATGTGTTCCCTATACAACATCCATGTAGGAGTAAACAAAAAGGGTGACAAGACTCCCCCATGCTTAACCCCATTTCTCACAGCAACAATCCGGCCGAGTACGTAACGGTTCCATTTAACCAGGTCCCCTTCTATAGTACGCGAATACTTATTAATCTGGAGTCTTGTAACTATGGGACAAAGACCGCGATCGATTTGAATTTTGAATAGCTTACCGTACCTCAACTCCTCAAATGCCTTCGAACAGTCGAGCAGAGTAGCTGTCCCACTAGAACTGCTTGAAACTAATATTGAATGGTGAAAATACAAGCGCTGTAAAAAAAAATCCTTTTGATGAGCATGCACTGATAATTGCTTGATTTAAATGCCTTTAAAATATTAAATATATATATAGGCCTAGAATTTACAAAATACCACTATTCAGCGCAATTGCCCTATAATTTTCATTATTTTATATGCATTATCCTTTATTTTTAACTATGGGTGAAACTGTGACAAGGTAAAAAAAAAATGTCATTGGTCACTCCGTGACAACGTAATGCTCTAAGGAAATGATACAACAAAATTTCAATGGGGCTTCAATAAAAGCATCGCTATGAATGCCATATGTGTCGTTTTTTTCTTTACTTAGTTTCCTAAAAGACAACTCCAACATTGCTGGAGTGAAGTTGTAAATCATTATTACCTGAACGCTCCTGACAGTCTTTTAAGTATATCACATCGCGTCTGTAACAAAACCGTGGGCAATGTGTTGGCTTATATTTCCTTTTTAAATTTCACAGGCATCCCTACCTGCTTTTCCATCGACCGTATTTCAATTTGAAATTAGATCCGAGTACACAGAACTAACTTCCCTCCAAAACCCACAACAGTTTCTGTGCAAAAAAAATGTATCGCTACCTATTCCAGCTTCATCTTATTTTGAATCCGTTTCGTTGTTTTAACTGCTCTATGGTAGTTGAACCTGGTTTGCCTCCTCAAAGCAGCAACCCAATCTTCCCAGATATTGTGCCAAAAAACGGATTGATTTAGAAATTGCCTTACTCTTGAATTCCACCCCACTAAAATACCTCTTGTACGAATCCTATTATTGCTATCCCTAAAGCCATGACTGCAGCCACCACTCCTGTTATCATTATTATAAATATCAACATCATTTATCAATGGTGGCATTGTTAAATTTTGTTATAGAACTCGGAATACAAGACTTAGCTGATAATTCCAAGATTTCAAAGATATCGAGCATGAGGCTAAAAAATTCAGCATAATGAATACTAGTGCAGTTAAGAGTCGTGCAAAAAGTTGCATGAAATGGAAGCTTGATGGTATTCAACAATTGATCCATTGTATGCGTAATTATCTTTAAAGCCCCCTGCCGTTAGATCTAGGTAATAATCAATAACTCTTCGTCGGGTATTTTTGGAAATTACAGTTTCCTATAGTTTATGGGTTGCTTATTAAGAATTTATCGTTATTTTTGGGGGTCGACTGTAATTAACCCCCAGGAAGCAGAAACATAGGCTATAAGAAGAAAAGAGGAAGTAAAGCTTGACAGAAACAGATGAGAATAGTGAGGTGGATTATGGGAATATCGCTTCTTGAGATTGGAAAATTATGAAATAAGAAGGGCAGGCTTAGTAAGGATAACAGAGGTGATAAGAGAGTCATGATTGAGATGGTATGGGCATGTGTTGGGGATGGATGACGAGGAGGGAGTGAAGAGGGCTTGGGAGGAACAGAAGGTGACAGAGAATTAGATGGCGAGATAGGTGAAGGAAGACATGGAGAGAAGAGGTTTGGTGAAGGATGATTGATGCCTCTGATAGCAGGCAGTGGAGGCGAAGGCGCATCAGGCAACCGATCCCTTAATGTTGGGATAACGGTCGGAAAGAACTTTTTTTTTTTTTTTTTTTTTAAGTTTTTATTCAATAAATTATTTACAAAACATTACAATAAATCCAGATCTACATATATTTCCATCTAAAATACATTGCATTTAATGTTACAAAAATTCTTTGTGAAATATTTTAACAATTTCTCCTTCAAAATGGCCTTGATATCTCTCTGGTTTTTTTATAATCGAAGCTTTTATTCTATTTATAATCAAACGTTCAGGCACATTCTTGTCTTTGAACAACCATATATTTACAATATAACTTGACAAAATTAAAGTTGCAGTGTTCCTTTGTTTCCTCGATGACTCTGGGAAATCAAAATACATAATTCTAATGAAATTGCAGTGAACAAAATTACAAAATAGCTTCAAAACTCCTTTTAACCATATCATTACATTTGCAATTCTTTTGCAGAAATATACCATATGAATATTTGATTCCTCAGCATCACAAAACTGGCAATGAGAATCTTGAATTATTTTCATTTCTTTTAACCTTTTTTTATTGGGTAATATTTCGTGAATATATTTATATATTATTTCCCTATCAGCAGCAGAAAGAAATTTCATGTTGATGTTTTCCCAAATCAGAGGCCAATTATAAAGGGGGTATCTACTCTCAACAGTTGGCTGTACATTTGGCAATAAGTTCACATATATAGTTCTCGATTTAAGAAAAGGAAAATTCTGAAATGTTTTACATTTCCTAATTGTTACTAAGACCTCAGAATACATAGGTGCCATTACACATGAATTGTCTCTTTGTGTTGAATTTCCAGTAAACAAGCCCTTCATATGTGAATTGTTATAATAATTTGACATAAAATTATATTTCTCATCACAGTATAACTTTAAGAAAGAGGCAGCTAGAATACTTTGTGTCTTCCATAAAAGACTTACCATTCCTATCCCTCCTTCAATCTTTGACTTTGTTAAAGTGTCTCTTTTGATGAATTCACATTTTTTCCCCAAATGTAAAAGAAAATTTCTTTACTTATTAGTTTTGCATATTTGACAGGCAAAGGATAAATATGGGAAACATACCATGTCTTTGAAAAAATCAAGGTATTCACAATAACAGCTTTTTGATGAAATGTAAGTCTTCTGTTGTGAAAGCTCGCCAAAGTATTCTTAATTTTACATAATATATTTGTCCACGAAGAATTAACAGCCATTTCGTAATTATCAGAAAATAGAATTCCCAAAGTTGTAAAAAACCTGTATATCCTTGAAGCCATGATAAAGGCCAAACAGACCTATCACCCCATGGGCCTAATCCAAATATTTTCGTCTTATTTTTATTTAGCATGCAACCCGTGGCTGCTTCAAATTTAGACACTAATGTGCTAATCTCCAAAATTCCCTTGTCACTGGCAACGAAAATATTTGTATCATCGGCAAACCCAAGAATTTTAAGGTGGTTATCATTTGGTAAGGGCAAGTGTTCAATACAACTATTTCTTTTTATAGCAAGATACAGAGGTTCCTGGAAAACAGCATAAAGGAGCATAGAAAGAGAGCAGCCTTGTCGGACTCCCCTCTCCACACTAAAGTATTTACCAATGTTACCATTAACAATTCAACAACTTCCAATATTCGTGTACAATATCTTAATGCAGGAAATCAGTTCATCACAAAAACCTAGTCTTTCAAGAATCCGAAGCACAAAATTAATATCAACACGGTCAAATGCTTCCGACCAATCAAGATTTAAAATAGCACCTTGAACTCTTTTCTCACTACAATAATACACAATATCTCTAATTAAAGTATTACATGTATTTATGGATCTTCCAGGCACACAAAATTGTTCGGGACTGATAAGGTTAAAGATAACTGTTTGCATTCTTTTCGCCATTATCTTAGCAAGTATCTTATAGTCACAGCACAACAATGAAATTGGTCTCCAATTAGTCAAAGCACTCTCATCGGTGCCTTTCGATATGAGAGTGACCAATGCAATACTCTGACACTTGGAGAGAGTTTTCATTTCCATAATATTTTCAAGCAACAGCTTTATTTCATCCTTAATATCTTCCCAAAATACCTTATAAAATTCTATTGGGATGCCATCTATACCAGGACATTTATTGTTAGCAATGGAACGAATAACATCACGTATCTCTCTGAGAGATATATTCTTATGAAATATATCATTATCAGAATCAGTCAATTTTTTCTCTACAAACTGCATAAAGAAGTTTTGCATAGGTACATCACAAATGTTTTTCCGGTAAAGTTTTTGGTAATACCTGAACACATGGTGAATGGCCTGGCTATTTGTAAGAACAGTACCTTCATCAAGATTCGGAATTATGTTTCGTTCTGCGACTATTTCTGTCACGACCTTTTTACTATTTATTGTTCTTTGCTGTCCAAGAAGGTAAGAGGAGGCTTTTTCCCCTTCAATCCTGTCTTGAATTCTCGATCGTACTTTAACCCCTTCTAAAATCTGAGATTTTAGATTGTTTATTCTGTCTTTGAGAATAGTAATATCTGCATAATCTGAGTTTCCTGACACATTAAGTTGCATGTATTGTTTCCTTAGTTTTGCTTCAAAATAATTGATGACCCCAAACTTCTGCCTGCTAATCCTTTTACCTTCTCTGACGAAAAATTGTTTTATTTCTGGTTTCACCAAATCATTCCACCAATTACTGATATGATAGAAATTGCTATTACGTGTTTTCAAGAATGTCCACAACCTCCTAAACTTTTCTTTAATTTCCTCATTTAGTAAACTAGTATTAAGTTTCCAAAATGAGTTCCCAATACTAATGTTTGGATTAATCTTAATTTTGCCAATGACAGCGGAATGATCAGAAAATGACAGATATTATTTCGCTTGAAATTACATTGTCTTTGAGCGTTTGGCAGTACAATCTATCAATGCGCGAACCGTAGTTTGTGCGTACATAAGTATACTGGGGTTCCCTGTTATGCAAAAATCATACATCATTAAACCTAAGGGTCCTAATTAATCTGAGCAGTGATTTCGACACGTTTGATTCACTATTATTAGAATTGTCTCTAGGACTCAAAACACAGTTCCAGTCACCTCCCATAATAGTATGTGTTGAATTTAGAAAGGTGGTTTTCTGCATATTGACTTGAGAGAAGTTTTCTTTAGTATACCTGAAATAGCACTGCCATTTTCTTTCATACACTCAGGTTCCAATGTTTTTTCAGTTTTTTGTTTATTAAGTGTTTCCTCCTGTTTTCTTACTTGAAGTGTATATTGAAGTACAAGTAATTTAGTATTTGGTATTTACTAGTCAACATATTTATGAGTATGAATTTAGCAACTAATTTTGCACAATGTACCTGTTATTATGTTTACTTAAGAGTAGGTTGTTTTAATAAAATTAGAGTTCACAACACAAACATGGTGTTTCCTTGAGCCAGGCGCTCTCCTCAATTCATTTACCTTCCTGCACGATGTGGGCTTAAAGAAACCCCCACAGTATGGCTATTATCATACCGTAAGTAGTAGGGCAATTCCTTGTCAAAAAGGTCTTCCCGTTCCCTTGTATGATTATGACCTGAAGGAGCATAAATGTTAACAATGCGAATCTTACTACCATTCACCTCACCATGTACAGAACATATTCTAGAATCTCCACTTATTTCAACATGCTTAATTACAAAATCTAAAGTCTTCTTGATGAGAATACAGGTTCCACCTTTAAGACAAATGGCTGGATTGAAAATTACATTATACCTGTATGACAAAAACTTTATATCTTTAATATCCTTAACATTGTGTTCTTGGACTAAAATAATGTCTATTTTGTTGAAGGTGTTAAATGAGTGTAGCATCTCTTGTCTCATTCTATCATTAATACCGTTAATATTAAGGGTGGCTATCCTAATGAATGTTAGTTATTATGAGATTTTCTTTTACTCTTTTTTGTTGCATTTTTACGTTGCTTTCGCTTTTTGTTTACTCTCATGTTTTCTACAATGCTTGAATTACAGTCCGACTCATCGGTCACTGTGGTTTCATTATCATTATTACATTTTTGACCTGCTGGTATTTCATTTTCTATTGAGCAACAACTTTCTTGTTCTGACATCGTGTCATTAGCACCTTTATAATAATTGGAACTATTAAAGGGTGGTAACATTAAATCACCTGTTGGATATTGTATATCATCTTGACTTCTGGGGGGGATGATTGAGCTAAATAAATCTTGACTCATAGGATGCGCTGTGTCGGTGTTACTTCTGTCTTCGTCAACGTTGCCTTCAAAATGCCTTGATTCTTCCTTGACGTCACAAGATCTCATATCATTCTCACTAGGTGAAGCTTCGACAGGATTACTGTCGGGTGAACAAACTTTCGTCTCCTCGGATATTGTTCCGTAGGATAAGAACTAGTACTAAACAGGGCGAAATACATTAGCCTACAGAATTGATTATAAAAAAATAATGCTTTTCCATAACATCATAAATTCGGAGGAGAAAAGATTAATAAAATAAATAGTAGAAGATAAATTAAGAGCCCCCTATGGGCAATGTTGGACAAAAAGCGTGGTGAACATATGTACCAAATATAATGGAATAAGACAATATCCTAAAGCAGCACTGAAAAAGGAAATAATGATGAGAATTAATCAAGATATCCAAGAGACTTAGAGAGAAAAGAAGACAGAAATGAAGAAGCTGAGATTCATAGATAACTTAGAGGAAAACAAGTACGTAAGGAACTGGAAACAAAGGATGCCTCTATCATAATGAAAGCCAGACTGAATTTGTTGAACTTGAAGCAACTTCCTGAGCAAATTTAAGGACTAGGTCTGTGAAATATGCGGAGTGGAGGAGGACACCACCGAACATTTATTCATGTGTAAATCTTTACAAAAATCAGATCAGGACATAAATTTATGGACACTGATATCCCCTAACATAACTAGGAGACTGTAAGGATAGCCCTCAGAATTAAGAATGTTCTTAACATGGAAAGCGATGGATGTCAAAGCTAAGTAGCACGGCTCTGCCTCAGTTACAAAGAAGAAATGAAAGGGAGTTGGGTTAAAATAAAGTAGAAATTTTGTATTATATCTAATTTAGAATTATCTAATTTTTCGGGGTTAATTTTATAGCAAAAAAGGGAAAATAGATATGAATTAAAATAAATATTTTGAAGTAACAAAGTTAAACTAAATAAAGAGTAAAGTAAACAATTAAGGGAATAAAGCTTAGCATCTCAAACAGTGTGGCCGCAACTGTGTTTGTGGAGCGAGTGCTTAGGAACCAGGAACCAGCGTTGCCGATAGCTCTGCATACTAAAATCGGCATCTTATAGAAAACGGAATTAATTTTATGGCCCAGGGGTACTTTAAGAAAATAAACCAATCTTATGCAACACCTCATCGATTTATATTCATCATCATTCAACAAAAGTATATATTAGCTATGTATATACACAATTACAACCAAAACAACAATGATATATACATATTAAGTTTTATAGATAAACTTTATAAGACAAAGAAATTACACACAAAATATAGGTAGATACGTAACCTACTCAGTTTTATAAATCAACTTTATAGAACATATAGGCTATATAAATAAAACAAAAAAATTATTATTTTTCTTCATATATCAGGTATAAATATGTTTGAGAATATATTTTTACTAATTCCCAGATTTTATACTCCTGTTTTTATGCTAATTTCTTTGAAGCGCCCCCCCCCCCCCCCCCCCATAATGAAGCCTAGCTCCTGGATTCACCAGTGATGGAATAGTAATTACGCCACTCGTAACTACATGGTTCATGTCAGTTATAATGTAATCACGTCTTATCATCAAATTACAATTCTATGAATGGAAACAATATCAAATATCTTACAATTACTTTACAACCATGTAACTCATTAAATTCAATAACATTATAATTACAAAAGTTACAGCTATTTCAATCTTGCTAGTTTTATCTACAGTTTGATTTTTTTTCTTGTAGTTTGAATTACATTCCTAATCATACTAAATATATAAGAATATAATATCATGGGTAATTTAACTGGTATTTAACTGCTAACACTATTGCGGTTTCGTGTTTTACAATTATAAAGGGTTCCTTACCGTCACAGAAGGGTTGAACGTTTTCAATGCTTATTAAGTGGAATCTCTTAAAGAATCATTTACACATATATTATGTAATAATAATGTAGTAATAATCATTTTCTACCCAAGCTTACATAAAAAGACATTAACTAATTAAAAAAAATAGTATTGAAATTTATTTGAGCACGATAAAATTAATCCCCTCGAAGAATGCCGAGTTTTTCTCGGCATGAACAAGGAGGCCGATTTCTTCTCGGCATTGAAGGTCTGCTTCTCCGCCTGTAGAGTTTTTTCTCGGCAAATCGGGGGAAAATTCGGCATTTCGGCAACGCTGCCAGGAACCAGAACCATTTGACGCCTCAATTCCTATTTGTTGTCTTATTCACGGGAACGTTCCTTGCAGTCCGTGCGGAGTTATTGCCTAGAATTACCCAGTTGCCTTATCCCAGTAGAGTTTAAGCGTCTCTTGAATTATTTTCCTTTTCCACTCTTAATTTTATAATCAATCAGTTGGTCAGCAATAATTCTGAGGATCGGAGGGCAATGATCAGATAGATGACCACAGTCTTCCAAAACGCTGCAATGCAGTACACTATCGTTCACGCGGTGGTTAACGAGGGTATTTTTATATAAGTATTCTGCATTGTTCGTCCCTGCGAATACGAAAGCCACCAGGAATTGGGCCGTCAAATGTATTTCATCGTGTTTAGTACAAGCCCCTGGGGGTTAATTACAGTCGTCTGAATAAATATTACTTAAAATTCTTGTTCAGGAGGTAAAACTGCATAGAAAAACCGCAACTGCCATAGTTTAGGCAGCCGAGGAATAGTAATATAGATCTACCTTAACGAGTATGTGATTAATTAAGGATATTTGATTTAGTGTGTTTATAAAGGTATATGTTATATCGTCTATCCAAAATGGCAATAAAAAACTCGTTATGGTAATTCTAGGCAATAACTCCGCAAGGAACGTTCCCGCAAAACGACAGTCACTAGGGATTTGGGCGTCAAATGTATTTCGCCGTGTTTAGTACTAGCCCCTGGTGGTTAATTGTAGTTGACCCCCCCCCCCTCCCCCCAATATCGGTAAATTCTCAATAAGCAACCCAAAGACACGTTAAACTAATTTCCCAAAAAATACCCGACACGGAGTTATTAACTACCTACGTAGATTAACCCTCGTTACCATCAGCAAATTCATAAAACAGGAAGGGACATCGTAATTAAAATCTCCCGCAGAGATGACCCCTAACTCTACAGAAGTATTACAAAGTGCATCCAATTCACATGCACATTGAAATTTCACTAGTTGATTAAAATAATCCACAAATTTAGATATCACATAAATGAGTAGTTAGACGTAACTAAAACACCTATGACCAAGTTCGAATTATACTTATAATGTATACGACCACCTCAGTTACATTTGTCTTTAATATTGCATAGAAATAGAGGGAGCAGTTTTTGTACATTTCCAGGGGTTTATATTTCTAGACATACATCGTCTTTCAATAGCCGACAAAAACGCATTTAATGCTTTATCACGCTCCTAACACTCTCACACTAAACACAGTCGAATTCTGAAATATGCGCTTGTGTGAGACTTGATTTCTTGGCTCCCAGAAGGCTATAGTTCATCGAAAAAGTTTTATCAGTTTATGCCTCTGTGTGAAAATTGCCAGCTTGTATGACGATCTACCTAAACCGACCAGGACCCCAACAGGTTCTCATTTTAATAGTACTGGTGGTAATTCTAAAGAATTACCACCAGGACTGGTAATTCATGTTGCACTGGTTAACACCTACATGGTAAACAAAAAGCTCCAGAATTTACTGATTCTAATGTGGTACATTAATTTTTGGCTTGACTTTATTGCAATAAAAAAATTCCATGGGATATATCACAGTTTCACTCGAGATTCTTGGCATTTTAATGTGGGCTGTAAACAGTGCATACTCTATAGAGTACATAAACTATACCACCACTCCATGTGCAAGCTTTAAAACTGCAGAATAATTTTTAAAAAAACTAAGATCAAAATGTATTAAAGGGCTTCTTATGGGATTCATGTTTTAACCTACATATGTCCCATCTTTCACGTGCAAAATATTTATCTCTCATGATATCCTTAAATAAGAAAATCAACCTGAAATAACTTACATTCTCACATAATTGAGAAACAAGATATAAGAACAACTTACTGTAAATTTTTGTCTTATATACTGCCAAAATTGTAAAACCAATAACACTCCCCCTGCTTAGAGGAATTTTGAGATTGAGTTTGAAAAAAGAAACAAGGATGTAAGAAAAGGGAACTATTCTTTTCGTTTCCAATGTCCTTGGGAAACAAGCAGCGCCCTCTATGCTGTCTCCCATGTTCTTTCACTTCGTTTTCTTCGACGAAGTCTAACATGAACTTTAAAAAAAGTACCATATCGTAAAAGAGTTCACCAACCACTTCCAACCCATGCAGTTAAAGAAATGTATCACAAACAAAAGTAGGCAACGCATGATTTGCATTTTGACAAGAATTCAGTGGAAAAGTAAATTGACAGTGAATTGGGCAAGATGATGCAGAAGCGTTTACAACTTACATGAGAACAATAACTTTAGTTGTGAATCATTATCTTTCGTAAGTTATAAAAGATTAAAAAAATACTTTGTCTTACGTAGATCACAGACACTACAGTACGTCTAAGTAAGAGCCATCTAAAATTACACAAACAAAAGAAAATAAACTATTAACTAAGGAAACAAAAACCAGATTTTATTTTTATTATAAGATTCTTTTGGTCGGTATATCATACACATTCACTACTTGCTCGCAATACAGTTCATCTTGCATAAATGAACATAGATTTTAGGTACCTAGGGATTTTATATGGCAGTGCACTTTCTTCCTCAGAAAGAAATTATTGTAAATTCTTCAGAGAAAGAAGACTGTCCACAATTTCCTCAGTTTTCGCTTCCCAGTGTCGTTAGTTTTCATGCCTTTTAAAAGTGTGTGTGTTTTTTTTTTTTTTAACAATTACTAGTATTAATATTATTATTGTTCTTGTAGTTCCTGTAACAGGATATAACAGAATTTATGACAAAGGCCAAGCGCTCGAACCTACGAGATCATTCGGCGCTGAAAAGGAAACTGTCAGTATGAAGGTTTGAAAGGTGTAACCGGAGGAAAACCTCAAAGCAGTTTCACAAGGAGTCAATTGTGAGGAGAGGGTTGAAAGTAAGATGGAAGAAAGAGAATTCGAGCGCAGGTATAGTAAATGGCATGAAAGGGGTTGCGGCTAAGGGCCGAAGGGACGCTGCAAACAACCTTTTGCAGTGCCTACAGCAAGGTCTAGGCCTTGGCCAACAGTGTACCGCATGAGGTACACTGACGGCATTAACCCCCTATGGGGTTTTCTGTAAATGAATGACAACAATCAGACATCTTCCTCGGATATATTTTATTAATTTTCATTGTCTCTATTAAGAATCTCTTCTATATTTTTGTTTGTTGGGTTTCTGGTTCATCCACTTTGCTCTGAATGTTCACCTCTTGAAGTCCTCTGCAGTTAAAATGCTCAATGTCTATACAATAGGTTAACTCAGCTCCCACAGTTATTTTTGGTCCAATTTTATTTCATTAATTGCCAGGATTTCTCGACCCTTAGCGTAAGTGAATCCCCACTCTGCCATCTATTTCTTTGCCATATCGACATATTTTCTGCAATCTTAGCTTTCGTTTGCTTTTTAAGCTTTTGTTGTCTAGATAGTTTTCTTAATCTACATCAATTTCATATTTTCTACTTTCACCCATCACACTTTCTTCCCGGCAGTATTTAAAAGGTGTCCACTCCCAATCTTCTACCACCTCTCACCAACCTTTTCACACCTGATGTTCCATGCTGTGATACAGTATTATTTCTTCCAATTCTAATCCTGTTTATCAAGGACATAGAGACCAGTTTTGGTGTTCGAATTTCCCTAACTCTCCATTCTTCTTCTGTCCCTTGTAATATAGGTAGCTTATGGTGGGACAGGTGATGGACTGGTCTTATTCTTAAAACGGATATATCGTACTATTGACTGAACGATTTTATGAACGACTGTCTGAACGATTACCGTAATCGACACACACACACACACTATTCAGACAATATGAACGATCTCCGCACCGATTTCAGTCTGAACAAAGATTTTGTCTCGGGAAGACATGACTGCATCTCTAGAAGAGACGTGCGTGATAGCGTTATATCGGCAGACAAACCCATACTGTACATTGAACGACCTGTGTATGGCAGACTTAAGACGCAAGCCAGCAACCTGGTCTTGACAGATTCCTGCTGAGGTCGTTCAGATACGAAACTCCGCCCAATTTTGCATTCAGACAAGCTTGTACAGTGTTTACGAACGATACAGACAGTTGTTCAGTGTATGGGCCCCTTAAGTGATGGGGAAATGTAAGTTTTAGCGATACTGAGCAAAGAAGTGATCCTTGGAAAAAAAAAGTCGAGTCTGATAACGTGAAAAAGAGGCCCCTTCTATCAACATAGCTCTAACGTACATGGCACTTTCAGCAATATCTCTCCACCACTTCAACAATTGCAATGAAACCTTTTCGCTGCATGCTCGCTGGCCTTGAATCCGAAGTTAGTATATTGGAACCAATGACTGGAACACATTCTCAAAATCTCCTTCATGTTCCTTCAGCTCAGGGCAGCTATCAAGTACCAATCATAAATCTTTGCTCTCTCTACTTTTGAAGTAATTTTTGTTTACTGCAGCCTTGCTAACTCTTCTTGTGTCTTCCATGCTGCACGGTGTAGGCTACAGTATAACTGATAAGTTGTTGAGAGTCATTTAAAATCTTCATGAAGGAAAAAATTATTTGTCAGTGTATTGTACTTACTAATACAGACTGATTTGCTGTAACAGTCAGTCAGCGATAAAAGTTTGCTAGGTCTCCATGGTATAAAGTAGAATTAGTGCTATGGGTTAGCAGGCCTGTATTGGGGAGCGGGTCGAACGACACCCCAGCCCCCCTAAAAAAATCCGGAATTCCATATTTTATATTAACCAATGTTGAACAACACCTAAAAGGGTAGAAGTCCGTAGACCACATACCCAAATTTTCAAATATTTCATCTTGTATATACCTATACGTATATCCAATGACATTTATAGAAGAAAAGACCAATTTTTGGGGAACACGACCCCCCAACCATAAAAAATTCTGGGTACGGGCCTGGTTAGTTTATATTTTTTTAAAAATAACGGGGGGTAATCGATTGGTGGGAAATGAGTGCATCAAATTGTTTGGAGAATGGAGGTGACATAGCACAAGTAGGTACTGCATAGATGGAGTGTCAAGTCACAGGAAAGGAAGGACCTTCAATTTCAAGGAGTAAAAGGGTTAGTTCAAAACGCAGTCTTAATCATGTTCCAGAGTTAAATTTGTGTTATATTTATAAACACAGATAACAATTTTATTAGTTTTTCAGCTTTCTAAACAAGTAATAAAATATTCAAATACAATGCATTTATATTTCAAACTTTTACCCAATTGCCAAGTAATCACATAACAAAATTGTACTACTTATGCGCAGTTTACATTATGACTAAATGGAAAAATGTTTTTCCATTTTTTTATTTCTTTTACAAACTAAAACAAGAAACTGTGTATGCTACATCATGATGCCAGATTTCTAGTTACAACACTTTCCTTTCCCTCTAACATCTTTGAACTCAAATGGACACTAGAGTTCATCTTTTTGAATATTCTGACCCATTTCTGTTAGTCGTCCAGCAAACAAGACAAATCCTGTGGCTTCATCTCTCATGAAGAAGGCAAATGGATGGTTGGCATTAAATATCTCATTCATCACCATGCATCGTGCCCTTATAACAACAGCTGTAAATATAAAAAAAAACAATTAACCATCACAATGAGGTATGACTGTTATGTGTATAAAAGATTGGGAGGAAATTTTATGATAAATTTCTTCATGAAACTTTCTGCTTCAATAGTTTCTGAATTTGAAAATATTATACATAAAAGTTTCTATTTAGAAGTCCCATGCAGTACCCAGTTTTTTTTTTTTTTTTTTTTTTTTTTTTTTTTTTTTGAGGGGGAGGGGGTCGTTTTTCCAAAACTGGACCTTTTCTTCTACAAATGTCATTGCATATACAGGTAGTATATACAAAATGGAATACTTGAATATGTTATTTTAGTTATATTATGAAGAAAAATTGGGTACCTATGCGGTCTATGCCCTTCTACCTAATTAGATGTTATTCAAAGTACTGGCTTTGGTTGACAGAATTGTAATTATAATGTTGAAAGTTTGCACTGAAATTCGAGATTATTTCTTCAATTTTATTGATTGATCCATTTATTATGTTAACAATAATATAATAAATAACTTTATTTGTTGTTAGGTTATATACTTTGACTACAAAAAACAATAATTATTCATTACTTTGCAAGTACAGTTCAATGAAAAGGATAGTCACAAAATATGGACTTCAAGATGGGGGGGGAGGCTGGTCGTTCGACAGCCCGCCCCACCTCGGTACAGGCCTGCCATGACCAAACCTTGTCTGAGCTATCAGCTACTATGGTACGCTATTCAACACCTTACTGGCACCTACAGTAGAAGCCATTTTGAGTGTTTCCCATTCCTTAAACCTTCTCTGCATAAAATTCTGTACTTATAATTTTTCTTGGCCTCCAATCTTCCAAGAAAATACTGTAGCATAAGGATTGTACATTGCCTGAATAAAAAATATTTTAAATCAATTTCTTCACTCATAAATGCAGACTTCTTATTTCACTAGGAGCGCCCTCCTCTTAAGACCTGAGTTTATCTCTCTCTTGGAGTTGCTATAGTTCACTTTAGCAGTACTGAAATTTGTGATGTAGTTAGGATACATTCTCTAATGGGGGATATGCTTGTTTGAGAAGACTCAGGGTATTTTCTTATTTATGTTCTAACAACAGCATTTGTTACTATCAGCTAACACTTGATTTTCTTCATCAGATGATCTGCTCTAGGTTTATTTGCTACATTTTACATTCATATACTTGGCAGTAATTTTTTTCATTTCTAATGTCATTTTCTATTAAAACAACATACATAGTATTTAGATTCCCTAAGTCTTCATTCATCCTTATGAAGTGTTTTGATAAATTTTTCTTGTAGAATATAGAGCTAGATGTGAGAGTTACCGCCACTCTTGTCTTTTGCATTTCTATCCTGCATTCCCTATTGTTTGCCTCCATTGCTGAATCGACACTACTTAGAATACATATGTAAATTTTAAGCTTTAGGAGTAGTGCATCCTTCTGAATATGATCATAAAGATGATTGTCGTTACTTGAGTAACGTACTTTGAGATGAAACGTTGATAAACATTCCAAAACTGGTAGAGAGTCCTTTTACGCCTGTGGTAAATTTTATGGTTTACCTTCTCCACTTCCACGAACAACTTCCCAGTTATTACAAGAAATAATTAATTCAAAAATATGTTGACGCAAGCAACATCTAACCACCAAAACACCAGCTCAAATTCATCTTAACCGAGTTAAATTGGCTGACTATTTTGGCAAAAATTGAAAAGGAATTGCGTTTGTACCTGCATTGCAACAAAACAAAAAACCATAAGTACATACGTATAGGAAAAGACAAAAACACATCAAAAGAGCCAACTGCAAACTGTCCTTTGATTGGTCACAATTTGTTGCTGCCTGAGAGATTTCAGGGTACAACTGGACCTGTTAATACACAGCATAAGACTATTTAATAAGTTACCCCAAGAGCTAAAAATATGTACAACTTAAAAAGACATTCCAGAAGAAATCAGACATACCTATCTAAAAAATTGAGACAATTCTAAAACTCTGACAAATAAATAGGGATTACCCATACGCACCAAATGAAGGACAATAGGAGGGCTTCTGAAATAAGCGATGAAGATGATAAAGAATAAATTACAACATATATAGAAATGTAAAAGGTCTTAACTTACTCATTTATAAACCATATTAAAAGGGACAAATTTGTGACTGATGATTTCCTTACCATGATTCAAAATCTAGGAGTAAACTTTGCAAACAGCACCAAATGCTGTTTTTGGTGCATTTCCCAGTTCTTGGATAATTAGAATTAAATAAGATTTTCATTTGCCCATCTCCACCCCAAACACTATATAATTCCTCATAAAGTAGTTGTGTACAAAAAAAATTTACAGTCGCTCTCAAGTGTTCGAATGATTTACCAATCCATCACATGAGCCTCTGAGTGTTGAAATTCACAATTAACCTTTTGAACCAATGCTGCTTACAACTGAAATTTTCAGGCATTCACATAACTAACTTTATAGTATCGTACAAATTATATAGTACTATAGTGGATTCACATCAACCGTGCATCTGATGTCTAGGCCCGTCCCTTACGACGCTCCTGATTGGCTGTTGATAAGCCAATCACAGGGCTGGAAACTCTCAGTCTCTCTCAAGAGTTCACATAGGCAGGATGTATGTTCCACTTCTGCTGAGGGATACATCTTTCAAAAGTATTCCTCAGGAGAGGGGAAACATATATCCTGCATATGTGAACTCTCAAGAGAGACTGAGTTTCCAGCCCTGTGACTGGCTTATCAACAGCCAATCAGGAAAGTCGTAAGGGACGGGCCTAGACATCAAATGCATGGCTGATGTGAATCTACATAGTAGTATGAGCATCTGTCAGGGTATGGTGAAATGCAGAGCATTAGTTGGCCTTATGCTGGCACAAGCAAGGGCCTGTGCTAGTACAAAGCTAGCTTAATCTTAAAAGTAGCAAACATGAAACAGACTTATAGTAAAGGGCAGTTCTTTATTTACAGTTATATTTACTGACAAAACAGTAACATTCAGGTCTGACTGCTACGTTCTACATTCAACTAACCACTGTACCATATACAGTAATAGTGATAAAAGACTTCACGCACAGAAAGGGTTACGTTGATAAGTTTTAAACAGGCAACTGGTTTTACCTTTACTTTCAGTTATGGTTTATTAAGTCTCCCAGCAAACAGAAATAGACCTGAACGACGATTTTTCAAAAATAGTACAAATGGATGATCAGCTACGAATGGTGACACTGGTATGAAGGCTGAATTGGAAACCAACATTGCTGTAAAAGAGGAAATTCAAGTCTAGAAATATCTGACAGATAATTTCTTCCTTAAATATAGCTCAGAAGCACTGCCTGACAGTTTTTGCTTTAAAAAATAAACCAATGAAATTAAATGTCAAATAAAACTAGTGAGGTTCAATACGCCATTCAATATTCCAACTTTCACTTCCCACAACTGCACACATTCTACAGGTATACATTTTTGCTTTTTCACTTAAGCTGAACAAAAATCTTCTAAAGATAATGATCAGTTTGTATGAATCAGGAATACAGCTAAGCACGACCAAGCAGTTCTCCTTAATGGGAAAATGGGAATTCCTTGTATGATAAGCAACAGACTATACTACAAGCAATAGTTTTCATAGATCATTAGTAAACAGATGACACTTATAAAAGTAAACAATTGTTTCCTGATATGCATAAATCTTAAAATTGTTTTGTACTTTTCAATCTAATGTCAGGAAGTGAAGTAAAATCAACAAAAATTTTCTGGATAAATAGCAATAGTTTTAGTTATAGAAGTAATAGCTGAGCTACCCTACCAAGCAGAAATTGCTAAGTCAGTCACAGGTAATGACATGTTCTCCTGCACAAATTATGAGTCTAGCTAAGGGATCAAGTCCTGTGAAGTGAGGCCTTACTTAGGAGAGATTAAAGTTGTTGATAAAATTCTTAAAAGCTACAGTATTAATACTGTGCATTCTACAAGGTACTGTTCAATGACCTCATCTTTCCTAATCTTGAAGTAAACAACAACAATTCAGAGAAGTGAAGAGAATGAAGGTTCAACTCCAAACAAAGCATAAACTGGGGAAAATAGAAGAATGAGGTATGCATCAAGATCACACTGAACTGCAATCTGCTGATTATGGATTTCGCCAAAACTATCATATGTGGTTTGACAGGTGTTATATGAAAACCTGAGAGAAGGGGGATTTCATTGAGCTCAATGGAATTGTAGCTATATTAATACCTGTCATTAAAACACAGGGTAGCTCACCTTCTCCAAAGAGAAAGCAGATAACAATGATTAGGTCTGTCATTGATTAGGCAAACAGCCTTTAATTTCTATCAGAGAGTGAGAGAAATATGAAGAGAGCCCAAACCATCAGTTATACTGAAAGCAATGGCAAATAAACCTAACACAAACCTTTCAAAATGATGATGAAGGAAGGGAATTAAATTTAAACAAAACACTCAATATCAAAAAGGTAGAGTTGGCAATTTGAAGTACATGATCTCTCCACGACGAGTTTGAAGTACTTTGAACAGATAGTGTTGATAAAAAGGAAAGGTTCAATACATTATTCATGAGAATGAGTAAAGAACTGGATAACAGAGGAAAAGTGAAATAAGCACTGACTTTCAGCTATACAACATTCATTTGGAAATACTATACTGCACATATCAGACTGATACAGTAATATGATATGGGTACAAAGAAAGAAAAGAAGAATATGGAGGCAGAGTCCTAGCAAATCTAACATAACTGAAGAGGTAGACTGGAAAAGGTCACTGATAAGATGGAGAAGTAGGTTAGAGAACAGGGCATTTGAATAATTTAGTACTAATATTAAAAGTTAAAGGAAGAAGATGGTAAGTGGAAATAGTAAGTGTAATTTTTCTTTTACATGGGCCGAACCAGTACATAATTTTAAGAGGAAAAATAGGCGCAGGACTTTACAATGAGATATTGTGCTTTGACAATTAGATAAAAGATAGAGCAAATCTGAGGCTGTTCCACAAGGGAGGTATTGGAGCTAACAATTACATCCAATGTAGGACTTCCTAAGGTCAAGACCAGTATAGCAATGATTATATTCACCTACTAGACTCAACTCTCAGGAATATTTTTCAAATGCCTCCTCTATTTCTTAGATTTTCTTCATGGTTAGTCAACATTTTATGTCTGAGGATCAAAAACTGCAACTAGGTCATACCATATTGTGTTATGTCTGATATCAGTTACTGTATACTTCACACACTGCTGAAAGTGCCATCAAATGGTGTCATTATCTTGATGTTATGTCTTGTCTCAAAAGGTTGTTCTTGACCAGGTCCTTCTTATATTGGTTATCAGAGTTGAGAGCCTGTTAACATGCAGTCTGAAGGAAAAGATCCTACCAACTTTAAGACTCTGGTCCTCAGGTATTGAATCATTTGTGCCCATAAGTTCTCCTTATTCAATGTGCGTGTGTTGCTGGACACTATTATCCCGTGGAGTAATCATGCTGGACATCTGACAATCAGTTACTCAAGTCCTGTCTTGGCAAAAACTCCCACCACCTCATATTTGCATACCATTATCATTTCTCTCTCATACCTTTTCCCTTACTTTTCTGAACATGACAAGGATATTTGCATCTTCCAAGATGTTTTATGATTCTGATAGAGAAGTATGTATGCACTAGGGGCCCTTTGTATATTGTACTAAAGCCTCAAACCAATATGACAAATGAGTAGCTAGGAGCAAGGGTAGCATCCTTACAGTTCAAAACCAAAACTGTTATTCCTTCATCAGTTTCTACAATTATGGTATGTTGAAAAAACCAAAGGAAAAAGTACTATCTGGAAAATGACCATATAGCTGCTGTTGGAAAGGTGTGGGGCTAAACTTATTACTGTATATGTATTGGATTAATAGATGATGTCACAAGCGATCCCCTGAAAGACATAGACCCCTCTGCACATGACCAGACCACCCGTTCATCCTCCGTTGTATTCCGATAAAGCACTCTGAGCTGCTCTATCTTGATCTGGTATACAGTATTGTATTTGTCTTTTCTGAGTCAGGTCCTTCATTTTCATCCATTCATTATTTCATTCAGTGCTTATTCTTCAATGACAGTGTCTGGTAATGACTTATGAGGTCTCAGTTTTTTTTTCAGTTGTTTTGTCTTTGGCTGGTGGTATAACTTGTCACTAATGTTATTGTAAGTACTACCATTTTTGCTGTGTTCATTAATATCTAAGAACTCCCATTACTCTTGTTCATTCTGGGGGTTGCTTGTGTTATTTAGAATTTGGGATTGTACTTTATTGCCACAGTTAATGGGATTTCTCAGTGGTCACTTTTAGCATTATCAATTTTTGTTATTGTAAACCAGAGGAAGAAGAATTACAATCTTTGACATGTAAGCAGTGCACAAGTGCAGCAGGCCTTAAAGTTATCAGCTGACAATGCGGGTTATTCTTAGTTTGTTTGTTTTTTTTGTAAGCCTCTGACAACTGGAAAGTAGGGCAAGGATGAGGACAATCAAATATAAGTTATGGGTTTGCATGAAAAAATTAGTTCTATCATGTATTCTAAAAAATACGCTTAAAATACTAAACAAATCAATTTGACAATATCCTGTTAAGGATATCTCTATCTATATTTCTCCAGTGCTACCAGCCAAGGAGGGCAGTGCTTTTAATAAAAATTAGAGCAAACTAATCAGGTCAAATATCCCAAAAACAATTGGATTTGACAACTTTGGCCTCTCTTTCATTCACATTCAGTACCCAAACTTTACTTCCAAGAAGGAAAGTTGGCTTAACATGAAATGAAGGAAAAACCAATAATTCATAAAAATTCATGTGAGCATGCATACAGGCACATGAGGGAATAAACTGAATTTTAGGGTGAGACTTACTGGCCCCTCTGTGCATGTATACACTCATCCCTTTTAGAGGACTGTCTGTGGAATAATGTGGTGTGGTGGGGGGAGGATGGGGGGGAATGACACTATAAGTTATGGGCTTGTCATATAGTCTACTTGAACATCTAGTAAATTAAGACACATGAAATAAGACAGTTTGTATTTATATAAGAACTAGTTACAAGTTTTCAAATCTCCATAAGTTGAGAGACAACTGTACTGCATAAACTCATTGGAAGTATGAACATTTGAAATTGTTGCTGTTAATGATAACCCTCATTAGGCCAGTCTTGCATCCTCTTGGTTATGATAAGAGTTAAGTAGTGGTCCTTTGAAATTAGGTTAAATGACCTTGCCCTAGCCGATCATGGCAAGGACCTTCATGTTTATCGCAGGCTCAGTCCTAGCTAAACCACTGAAGGTGTCACAAATTATGCCCAATATTCATGATATGCGCATACTGAACTTGAAGATGTTTGACAGCTGGGTAGAGTAGTACTGCCAATGCACAGAAAGGTTTCTGACAAGAGGAAATGCCTCTTGAACCAGCTAATGTTTTAGAAATCGAATCAATAAATAATTCAATGCCTATCATTACATTCTACTTGAATGTCAACCTGCTACTGGGATCTCCGACTACCAAAGCCTCCGTACTTTGGCCTTCCACAGTTCTGTTGTTGCAAAATGCAAATACATATCTCCAGTTTAATTTATTGTTATACTATATTTTTCATAATCTATAAATATTCAACTCAGCTTATTGCTATTCAATATACAATACTGAATGTATGTATTTTATATACATATATGCTTATTTAAACTTCCTCCTTTTTCTTACATGCTGGCATACTTTTCTGCATATACTTGTGCAAATGCATGGCCTTTTGTTTGCTCCACAAGTATGCAGTATCATAAATTATCCTTGCACGACGTAAATGGCAGCACAAAATGTAGGTGGTAATTAATCCACCCCTACTGGCTATGCAGTGCAAAGTACCATTTACATATCCCATACTTCATAAACATGTCACTTTTATTTTCAGCATTTCATCCAGTCCCAAATCAAGCACTTTTTTTATATATATAGTTGTACCTCGTGTTGTAATCAATAAAGCAAGAAAAACCAAAACCATATCAGAAGCATTTACTCAGGTGATTGAAAAGACCAAGTTACAAGTGTTTAAATAAAGGTTTAGCTTCCTAAAGTCTTTTTAATATACCTTTAACATTTACTATCTTTTAAATTTTACTGAAAAATCACATTTGAATATCACCAGATACATATATCTATGGAATAAGGGCGAGTGAAAAAAACTGAACATGAAATCCTACTTTGTAACAAGTATGGTAAGATTAACCTTAAAATCTGGTACTGTGTAAACTAATCATTATGTTTCCCTTCTAATGCTCCCCATGCACTCTGCTTACATTAATATTTCGATTATAAAAATACAAGTACTGCGTGTAATGTGTATGGAATATAAGAATATAAGTGTTTCCGTAAATACATATATACTTTTCATAATCTACACTGCCTTGTGACTGGGTAACTCACTAAGTTATACTGTGCACATTTATCTTAAGCAAATATACTCCTTTCTTGTGCTAAAAAAAAATGCTCTTTAATATGATTCATGAGACTATATTATATAATCACAAGTTATGGGGTATTCAGTCGCCCAGTGAAGTGAACGAATCCAGAATGAAGATCATGAATGAAGAACAAAAATGGGTGATCTACTACAAAACTTGGAGTTGATTCAGGTTCTAATGCACAACACAGAGTCATCACCAAAGCTGTAAAGACAAGAAATGGGAATGAAGGAAAAGGGTATAGCAATGATAACTATACAGTAAAGGCATTATTTATTATTATTATATTATTATTATTATTATTATTATTATTATTATTATTTATTATTATTACATGTCTTATTAATTCTTTTTATTATTCTTATTATTATTATTATTATTATATCAAGTCAATATATAAAATAACCCAAATGGTTAAGGAAAAAATGATGTAAAATCAAAGCGCACAGTACAGTAGTTATGTACATATCATAACAATTAGTTATATATCATCAGTAGCCCTGATTGACAATAAATGGAACAGAACGTGTAAATAAAGTAATCAACAAATATATAAATATGCAGGAAAAGGAAAGTGTGCTCCATTATACAGTATGTACTATCCCAAAGCAAGGAACCCGACCGAAAACTGAGAAACAAATATATGGAGGTAATGGAACAACCCAAGGCCTAAGAACATATTTGTATTGTCTCCATCTAGCTTAAAGCCACTAAATATGGAGAAAAGGGTTCTTCTGTAGACAATGTCTACCTTAAGCCAAAAGGATGATCCACTAAGGGCATTTGAGAAGGCAAGAGAAGACTTGCTTGCTTTGATACTTTTGTTTCATAGGTTTAATGAGTACTATATAGTAGTTTGAAAGATTACACTGGTCACCTTGTTACATACTTTGAAGTGTCATGCTGAAATATTGCTATGCATGTTTTATTTATCAAGAGTGTTAACATAAATATAGAAATAGTACAAGTTCATCCTGTTACTACCTTCTACGGTTATTTTCACAATGCTATTTTACTATGCTACTGTAGTTTTTTTCTCTTGGTACTGCTCTCCACTCATTTCTCTAAAATGCATTCGAGAAAGAAAAATTGTCCAACAATTTGAAATAGAGGCAATCCCCGGTTATCGGCGGACTCGGTTAATGGCGATCCAGTTTTATGGGGCTTGTCTAGCACCATAAAATCGGCGATTTATGGTTCCATAATTTACTGAGTTTCGGTTATCGGCGCCATAAGGTACTGATAAAAGAGTTATGGCACCATTAACTTTTTATCAGCGCCATAAATCACTGAGTTTCGGTTAATGGCAGTTTTCGCTTATCAGCACTCTGCTGAGAACGAACCCCTGCTGATAACCAGGGACTGCCTTATCTGATTAAGCAACATTGGGGCTGGTCAGTTGTTGGATGGGTGACCGCTCTCCTCAGCGTTGATTCCTTGGGAAAGGATCTTTAACACAATTTCCTCAATCTACTCAGCAGTAAATGAGTATCTATCCCCGATGGAGTAGGGTCGAGCTATGGGTTAATAGCAAAACTCACCAATGATGAAAAGAAATTATAGATTTAACGACATTTGACGTAAATGGAACCTCTAGCAACCTCTGGTTGGCGCTCATCTTAACTTGCAGTAGCGTGGCAGTAGAGCCAAGGGTTGCCTCCTACTTAGGGGAAACTTTGCAGCGAGGAGGACGGTCCTATGGCTAGCAAGGTATGATAGGTGCCCAGCTTTGCCCTGGGCATAGCACCTCAATAAAACAACCAAAAAGCACTGACACCTACACTGAAATAAAGTCAAGACCTATCCACTTAGAATAGGGGGTTCTCCAGGTACACTGTACCCCCTGGCTCTCCAAAATCAGCACCTTGCTGAAAAGGTGAAGAGATAATAATAGGAGAACATCCAATGCTTTCTTCCACGATGCCATGCCAGTCACTAAAATGTTCAAGAGATACTGAAAAAATTTGACACTTTAAACTTACATAAAACATAAAAGCGAAGATGGCTCACGCCTCCGGATGTTCAATGGCAGTACTATGGGTGTAAAGGGCAATCGATGGCTGAAAACTAAGGAAGTAAAAGTAGTTCTTACATCCTTAGCTTTGCTACAAAGTAGGCAAAAAAAACACCCCACAACGATGTTTTAAACATGAAGTCCACATAAAATAGAAAACAACACGTTTATACAAAGAAAGAGGTTCTGGGAGGAACTCTTCTCTTTACACCGGAAGCAGAGCTATCAGGCTAAGTCTTCCAACGTCACTTCAATTCAGGGTGAACGTTTAGTAATTGAACACTGAACACTTTACGAATTAGAAAATAAACATGGAGGACAAAAACCACTGTGTTTATCTGAGAAATCATTCTGAATCATCACAGTGGCCTATGGGTCAATTGCAACGAAGCAGACTTATGGACTTATGTTGTAGTCGTACTGTGGGGTAAACATAAAGATGATAATGAGTCTAAAGAGACAAACCTCTCTGTCCGATGATTCCCGCAATGGCAAATGTGGAGTTCACAATAGGAACCATAAGCGAGAATCCAAAGCCAACCAGAGATTTGAATTAGCAGTTAAACCTGGACAGCAGAGAAATGATACTGATTCGAACAGTCAAGCACAGAAACACTCACTGAGAAGGCAGTCACTGCTCCTCACATGACTTCATAGGCTGAGTTGCCTGGTAGCACATTCCACCTTGGAATCCATTCGTCTTGTAGAGCCACTGAGTGCACGACAGATACCCTCCACCACCTACATGATAACCGCAACAAGAGGAAAAGAAAACCCCCTTGTTCAGTGATCATTCCAATTCTGTGTTGTTGCCAAAACATCACCAAAATAAAAGTAAAAATCGGCAACTCTTGGAAAGCCCGGAAGGCTGTCCTGAGTTTCCGGAAATCAAGAGAAGGTACTATTCGTCTCGGTCCTACACCAATAGAATTAACTTAAGGTGGCCTCACACTAGTATGCCTTTTTTTCTCCAGCAGCGAGCCGTTGCTGCTGAAAATGGAAAACCAGGAGCTTTTAGCTCGAGATTTTGGCTTCCCGACTGGACCGGAAGCAGCGAGCATGAACCGCGAGCGACTGCGTAGTGTAAACAAACAAGATGGCTGCTGCTGATAGGACGTACTCTCAGACCTTTGACTTCTCTTCTCCTGAGCCACTCCCAAACCCATAAACGGTTTTTGTTACTCTTGCACTCATGTATGTAAGTTTCGGAGAAAACACATCACAGCAGCACATCTTGCAACAGTCCGACAATTTCTGGGTGCCACGATGATATCAGCTGATCAGTTTTGTTTACTTTTTCCTATTGCTCCTCCAAACCACGAGTTCCTAGTGTGCCGATACAACACTTTTGCTCATGAGCATCGGCTGGATGCTGGCCAAAACCGCGAGCAAGAAATGACTAGTGTGATACCAGCTTTACAAGCATACGCCTATTACTTGAACGGTACAACTGATACCAGACGCATGCTGCGAGAATATACAATTACGTATATTCGTATTTTGACATTCACAAATTACCTTAAAGGTAATTATATTTACCGGTGGTTTGCGACTAGTCTATGATCGGTAAAAAAAATCCCAAAATCAATATCACCAAATGGAATGATGCAACATTCCTGCAACGTTCAAGAATTACTTTAAAGGTAATCATTAATGGACGACTTATATGTAGCCTAATCCCTGTAAGTAAATAAATCCAAAAGTTTTGGGATAAAAGAAGGGATAACTTTTAGAATTACTTTCAGGTAATCATTACCTTCGATTTGAGAATACTAGTCTATATCCGGTAATCAATACGAGGGTAAAAGGATTGTTCAAAGGTAACTGTTACCAACGCGGTGTCTTGCTAATAGCTTATGGCCAGTAAACAAATTCTAAAGTAATGGTTGCAGGTCCACAATAATATCACATGTGAAGTACAAAGTCTTTAATAGATAATAAAAGTTTTTGAACATTGTACTAGGTTCATCTTCAGCTTTTATTATCTATTACAGACTTTATACTTCACATGCAATATTATTGTGGACCTGCAACCATTGTCATCATTTTCGACACGGAAAATTGTGTCCCCTTCTAAAGTAATGACGTAACATCAAGATTAGTCACTGAAGGCAATACTTAAAGTAACTGATCTACTTGAATAGTGATCCCTATATATATAAGGCCATTATTATTCCCGGAGACTGCAAGTATCCGGCTAGATGTTAATCTGAACAAAATAAACAAAAGACATGACTCATCCTGCTCGAAGGCTATGAATGCGTTCCAGTGGCTGTAACACTACTGAAATCCCGTGATATAACCAGAAAATAAGGACAAGCTGCTGTAAGCAGTCGATGTTCCGTTGAGCGCAGCAGAAAACAGAATGATGTGATTTTTCCTAGTATTGCCGGAGGGGGACAGCACTGTAGACCTACACTGAGCCATCAAAGCACTACCCACGAAATTTGAACTTATGCTGCCATCAAGTAGAAACTCTTAGCTATATAATTACTGGGTAAATCACATATACAAAACTAGGAAACACATGACAATACACAAAGCACTACACCCAGGAGCAAATACGGACAGGCTATACATAACAAGCATGGAGGACTGCGTCTTCGTCGAGAGCAGAGCACTGGGGCAATATCTGAAAACCAGCGAAGATGAGTGGCTAAGGAGTGCATGGGAAGAAGGACTGATAAAAGTAGACGAAGACCCAGAAATATACAGAAAGGAGAATGACAAACAGAATGGAGGAATGGCACAACAAACTAATGCATGAACAGTACATGAGACGGACTAAAGAACGGGACAGCAATGAAACATGGCTACAGAGGGGAGAACTCAAGAAGGAAACAGAAGGAATGCTAATAGCAGCACAAGATCAGGCCCTAAGAACCAGATATGGCCAAAGACAATAAGTACATACTGAATGGAAATAACATCGTGCCAATATGCAGGAGGTGCAATATGAAAACATAACCATAAACTACATAGCAAGCGAATGCCCGGCATTTGAACAGAACTAGTACAAAACAAGGTAGGATTCAGTAGCAAAAGCCCTCCACCGGAGCCTGTGCAAGAAACACCAGCTACCTTGCATTAATAAGTGGTTCACGCACCAACCTGAAGGAGTGATAGAAAACGATCAGGCAAAGATCCTCTGGGACTATGGAATCAGAACAGATAGGGTGACACGTGGCAATAGACCAGATGTGACATTGATTGACAAAATGAAGAAAGTATCACTTTGATGTCGTAATACCATGGGTCACCAGAGCAGATGAGAAAAAAAAGAGAAAAAATTGATAAGTATCAAGACCTGAAAATAGAAATAAGAAGGGCATGGGATATGCCAGTGGAAGTTGTATCCATAATCATAAGAACACTAGGCACAATCCCAAGGTCCCTGAAAAAGGAACCTGGAAAAACTAGAAGCTGAAATAGCTCCAGGACTCATGCAGTACAGTACGAAAAGTGATGGACTCCTAAGGAGGCAGGATGCAACCTGGAACCCCACACTATAAAAATCACCCAGTTGCATTGGATGACTGTGATAAAAAAAATCATAACAATAATAATAAAGTAAATTGTATTAATATGCAAAAGATAAAACGACTTTCAAACACCTGAAAGGCGTTCCTTCTCGGGTGTTGAAGGCCTTTGTTTCATCTTTTGCATATTAATACAATTTACTTTACAACTGCAGATTTTTATCACATAACAGTGTATCACAATATATGTATATAGTCAATTTGTGAGCATTAGTACTAACAAATCTTTACCTTCATCATAGTATTTTCAATATTCAGGCAGAATTAAATGGAAACTAAACAGACCCTTAGCCAGCAACTGTGTCTGTGGCAACTATACTACATTATTGCACTGAGGGGTAACAAACAAGAAAAAATAAAAATACCTCTTCCAAAGGTTGTAACCTAGACCAGAATGCTACTCCAAAACAAATAGAATTTATTATTTTCATTTCATCAGATTATGAAACTTTGAAAAAGTTGTAACTATGGATAAAATCTAAAGTTAATTATCGATACAGACAAATCCTTCGGACCACCCCTGTGAGAGATGACCAAATCAGCTTAGTCTGGTTCCACTACTTACAATAATGAAAATAAATAAAAACTTAACAGGGCTAGTTTTAGTCAAGAATCCTACATTAAACTATTGAAATGTGATAAAATTTTCAATAAATCATCCTAGAGAAGTTGCAGGTGCTAATTCAGACAAATGGTATGGATGTCTCCTTACAGCAAGATACTACTAGCTTTCATGGGGCAAGTAATTATATATAGCTAAATTTTCATACTGACTTTATAACCTTAAAATTAATATGTGTAACTAAATTCTCATACGGACCTTATAACCTTGAAATTTGAAAGAGATCATTTCTAAACCAAGAAAATTAACAGAGTATAGTAAAAGGGGGATATCTAAATTCTGGAGGCATAAACGTTTTATTGAGGTTAATCTTTCATTACTGCATATAATATATATTGAACAAAGCTACAGCTATTCAGAATTTACTTATGTTAAATCTCGAAGGTGGTTTTCGAGCCTGAAGTAATTTAAGACAACTCTTTCCATAATCCATTTGGCAAGACAAAAAATACACAGAATTTATGACAACATGAAAAAAGATACTTGATAACATGCAATGTGCCTTGGAAGGATGCTCAGAGCTTTCCACACTGCTATCTCTCCCTTCCTATCTAATTTTTATTTTGTATATTACTAAAAGTAATTACACAGTGGACATTGTTAGAACTTTGCCATTTCCTTTTTGTTTTGATTCATTATCTTTAGTTTACCCTAATTTGCTATTTATTACACTATCCCCATCAGGGTTTTGAGTTTTCTTCCTCCACATTATTAAAAGTTACCATTCCTGTTTTTGATCCTTGGCCTGTTTGTTCTCAGAGTCCTGTTTTCGGTTTCCTTGGAGAATTCCGAGGTAACTTTGGAAGTCCCTGTACCCAGGTGGGGGGGAGTCTTGTTCTGGCCTTCATGCTGACCACAACTTATGGATTACAGCAAGTTTGCTCCTTTATTCTACAAAGTTTTGAGCTCGCTTTATCCCTAGAGCTTATTGCAATGCTGCTGCTTCATCTTGCTGTAGCCTTGGGCCAGTATTTGCCTGGGGGACCTCTCCATGAGCAGGTACTATAGTCTTTAATTTTTTTGACATCTGGAGAGACATGTATTTGTGACGTCTGAAAGATGTGGATCTACCTTGAGGAGGTTGGGCTTTGCTCTGCAGATATTTGGAAGATAGCGTGGTTGTTTTAATTATTGTATTCATATTGTATGATTGATATTCATATAATTTTGCATTTATAGAGGTTCCGGCAATCATTTCTATCTGTATTATATTTGTAGATACATTATAATATATTTTACTTGTGGTATTTGTATCCCTCTGTCAATATATTTGCACACTGTCTATTATTCCCTTATCGTGACTCTAACTTTGGAGAACACCAGTTATAATTAATTGCTTTTCTGGAATATGAAAAATAGCCCTTTGAGGAGGGTCCTGACAACATATGAAGGATATATTTATGAGAGTTTTCCGCTGCTTTGCAGCATGAAAGAAAGCTTAGCCTTTCTTTAAAAAAAAAAAAATGCTTGCACTGTGTTTCAACCGACTGAACTACTATTGTTCAGAACCCTTCTATTCAGCATAGCTATAATGTATATAAAACAAGAAGATTTAGCATAATAAGACAGAACAAATTACAGTAAAGCATTTTTGTTTTGCTTTTCTCATTAAGGTAGTGTTCATCATACCATTTAATTTCAACCAAGGTACCTAAATCCAAGTTAAAAAAGGTGTTTAATGAACATTATCAAGTAAATTGTTTGTTTGTTGGTTTGGTGTTTTTACATTGTACGGAACCAGTAGTTTTTCAGCAATGGGACCAACGGCTTTACATGATTTCCGAACCACATCGAAAGTGAACTTCTATCACCAGAAATACATATCTCTAGTAAAATACTGATTACAAAGCCCCAGCGTAAATTGACACACCCAATGCTGTAAGGAGTCATTCGCAAGCATATTTGTCTGAGCTAAATTTTTCATTTTAGCCTTGCCACTCTCGTCTTCTGCTGCTATTATGAAATGTATAGTTCCAACATTTACGCATTATACAAAAACCTTACTATATATATTTGGTATAAGGAATTACAGAAACTTATACCAAGACCATCTTAGTACTGATACACACACATATCAGTTGTTAAAGGCCATACACTTGGCCTGCAAAATGAACAATTCTACAATGACAATCTTGAATGAAGAGTACAAAAGGGTGGTCAGTCATACAACTTAGTCTGGGATTTGGGTTAAATGTACTATAAACTCTATGCGTCATAGCTGTAAAAGACGAGAAACACACATAATTGAATACAAAATCAATAAGAGTTATAGATAGAAATCAATTGAACTAATAAAAATAATTCACCAGTGAATGCCAGTGCAATAATCAGAAAATCTATTACAGAAATAAAAAAAAAAATGCATAGCTCACAAGATGATAAAACTGACTTTCAAAATGAAAGATTAATAACATCCAAATGGTTATCAAGAAATACGAAACACTATAAGCAACATCCCACAAAAACTTTGTTTAATAGTATTAGGTATCAGTTAATTTCTGAGGGCAAACCTGCGGTCTTAATATAAGGAATAAATTCTCTAGTGCAAGCTGGAGTCCGGTTAAAAAGGTTACAAGGAAACTTGTGGCATCTGGAGATGGGTAAGATGGTAGAAGGTAGGAGGATGGTATAGCCTCCTATTACCATCTCCTAAGGATAGCGTCATTTTTTCTCTATCCCAGGTAAAAGACGAAGGGTTGGCGTGAGGTGGGCAGTGCACATATGCTAAGATTGCAGGTTTCTGAGTTATGAAAAATACAAATAGATTTAAAATCTATCATTTGTTTATACACAGAACAAAGCTTTGGTCTTAACATAAGGAAGACTTACTCTTGGAGGGAGGATAGAGAAAGCCTTGGAACTGACTGGAGGTTCAGTTCACCTGGTCTCAGTTCCTGGCCAAAGATGGAAAAAGGAAGGAGTTGTAAGCCTCTCGGCTGTAAAGTAAGGGATACTCAGCCAGACATCTGCAGATATGAGGCAAAATGGAACTCCTGTGACATTGTGTCTTATAAAGAGAGGAAGGGAATTGCTTCCAAGGTAGTTCGAATTGTGTATGAACCATCAGCTAAAACCAATGGAAAGGAAGTCAACACTCACTTGTATCTGATCGGTTCCAGCACATGATGGATAGAATCTCTCCACTGCCCACCAGTGAGAAGAAAATAATGAAAGAGAGAAGAAACAGACCAGTAAGAACACTCACTCACTTCCAAAACCAATCATCTTAGGTTATGTAGATACAAACTGTTCTGTTAGGGGCACTGGATGAGCTACACAAATTGTTGAGCAGCCACCACTGGACCCAAGGAAAAAGTTTCCAAGGACCGCAGATAGAAGGATGTGAAGGTGGTTTGGCATAGCTATGTACCAGCCTTTAAGATCCTTTGAACCAACAGGTTCTTTTTTAACATGATGGAAGGTCCTAGTTCCCTGACATCATGTGCTCTTGTATGGCCTGAATTACTTTCGAATTGTGGAGCCAAAAGGACACAATATTCTTGGACACTTATTTTTTTATCTGGCCTGTACTAACAAAAAGGATTTGACAACTTCGTCTGAGATGTCGAGTCCTTTTTAGGTAGTTACACAGTGCCCTAATAGTATATAGTAAAAGAACCTCATCAGGGTCATTACCAACAAAATTCGCAAGAGAGGGGATGGAGAAAGACTCGAATCTGTCATCATGAACTGAGGGATCTTGGGTCTTAGCCATGAATTCTGGGACAAATTTGAAGGCTACCAACAACTCCCCCCCCCTCTCATGTGTGTAATGTTAAAGGATAGTCCATGTAATTTGCTCACTCTATTGGAAGAAACTAAGGTAAAAAGTTGAGAGTTAAATTCCTGTTTGCAGAAGCTTTTAAGCGATAATATGGACTACGTGTCAGACTGCTAAGCACCAATGTTAGGTCCCAACTTGGAGGCTTAAGATCTCTTGGAAAGCAGGACTCCTCGAATCTCTTGAGAAGCATAGAAATCTCTCATGAAGACGATAAATTAACGTCTTCGAGACATAAAATAAGCCTAGGGCAGCTCTGTATCGCTTGTTTGCTGATACTGAAAGAAGTATCTTCCTATGAAGGAAATGAAGATATCTACTACTTGTTGAATAGTACTTCTGACTGAAGATTGACACCAATCACAGTACATATGTGGTACACTCTCCCTGGTACAAGGCTGTAGAAGACTTCAAGTAGCCTGACATTTCTGTTGCTGCTCTGCAAGAAAAGCCTCTAGCTCACAAGAGATATTTGATACTCTACAGCCATGAAGAGACAGGGACCCTACTGGCTGGTGAAATCTCTCGTTGTGTGGTTGAGACAGTTGTGCCAAAGACGAATCTCTCCATATGCTTCTGACAGTAAGGCTAGAAGATTGGGAAACCATTCTGCATGTGACCTCAAGGAGGCTGCAAGGGTCATTGTGTGGTTCTGGGAAATCCTCACTCTGCTGATGAGTTGATGGATAAGGCAAAAGGGAGGAAAGGCGTAAGTGTCCAGATTGTCCCAAGGATGTTGAAGAGGCCCATGGATCTGGAGCAACTGAATAAAAAACCAATAGTTTTCTGTTGTGCCTTGTTGCTCTGTTCCCAGAACCTGACCTTATCAGTTCAGCAAGTACGCCACCAAATCGTTCTTGCCTGGGATGTATCTGGCTGACAGAACTACTGATTAAGAGACTGCCCACTGGTGCAGCTGTACTGTCAAGTCATGAAGATGACGAGACAATAAAAGCTACTTTCCTAGGGTACAGTACAGAAGTATACCTGGGAGAATGAGCAAGAGACTTGTACAGTCAGTTCAGTATTATATTGAGAGAGAGAGAGAGAGAGAGCAGAGAGAGAGAGAGAGAGATAGAGAGAGAGAGAGAGAGAGAGAGAGAGAGAGAGAGAGAGAGAGAGAGAGAGAGAGAGAGAGAGTGAGTTACACTTGTAACCTGGTAGTTTATGTCCATCTAAAAACAGCATTCCACTTCATGGAAATTTGATTAAGAAGTTAGGTAATTTCTTCATTCATTGTTTTTGAAATAAATTTCTAAATACAATACATAATGATAATACGTAATTCTCTGTCATTCCATAAGTTCTGTGTAACATTTTATTAAATCAGAACTCAAAAGATTTTACAACAATAGTACTACAGTACTACAGTAACCTAAGGACAACAGAATCACCCTACATACATATGCTATCTGTAGAGTAATAAAGTAAAATCTACCAGAAAATAATGCATATGCTAAAAACCCATATGTTTTTCTTTTTCCATCCTTTGCAATATATAGGCAGTTCCCAGTTATTGGTGGGGGTTCCGCACCGACAGCTTGATGATAAGCGAAAATTGCTGAAAACCAAAAATCGGCGATTTAAGGCGCTTATGGCGACAATAACTGATTAATGGGGCTTCTGCTAGGTATGTATTGTCACCAATAATGGGAAATCGACGCATTAGGGTGCAGAAAATCCCCAATTTTTGGTGCTAGACACTGCACTGTATCACAGGCCACACTGCCAAAGCTACATAAAACAAAGGGAGGTGATCTTATCTTCACTAATATGACCTGGATTGTCCTAAAACATTATTATTATTCTTATTAAAAAATTTATTTCAAACACTGAACCACAAAAACAGTCAAAACAGAACAACAATTAGGATGAGATGACACTGAACGTCGAAACTACTGAACTGTCTGACTTGGAATATACTGCATGGTTCCCTTCTCTCAGTACGCTTACTTAAACAAATATTCTTTAGCTAAAGTATTTCTTCAACATTAACACAGTACTGTACATTATACTGTTCTAATTATTTTAACTCAACATGAAGAACTATAGCCTTTGTTTCTTTCCTGATTTACAGTAACATATTATCTATTGATATTTTGGAATATCATCAAAGGTTAGATAAGTCTTCCTGCAAAATAAACGAATCCAGAATGGTAATTCTGAATGAAGAACAAAAACGGATGGTCTACTATAAATTTGGTTCTTTGAACTGCGGCTGAGGAACACTTCCTATATACCACCACTGTAGCTGGAAAAAGAAGATACAGAACAGTTGGAAAAATATTTTGACATGTGAAAACACCTGAGCAAACATAAACAGTACCAATAAGAGTGAGTTTGTTATAAGAGAACCAATTGATCATAATCAGCCTTAGACCCTGTAAAACAGACACAGCTACATGGACTTGAAGAGCTGAAAAGGGAAAGGTTCCATCACACAAGGCCAACCTGCAGTCTACCATCCACCTGAAATATGTTATTCTCCTGTGTACATAGTGACAAATTTTTTGGATATCTCCATTTTTGTATGTGTCCTGGCCCAGTACAAGGAGCCTGAAAGGGTATAACGTATCATCAACAACATTTGGTAGGTGCCCTGGCATATGGGACTGAACTGAAAAATGGCTACTTGTAAGCTCACAAGACTCGTCTGACTTTAAGACTATTGAAAACTTAAAGAAATGTATCAATGATTTTCAGAAGTACTACTAAGATTTGGTTGACATACAACCAGTTAAAGGATCTCAAGTCTATAATAACAGACAGAAATTGGTTATTTTGCCACTCAACACCCATGCCCACTAATATCTTGTCTGAGGAGTTGGAGAAGTTACCTGATCAAAAGCTTAACAAGGAACTTTGTTTGCATAGTGTTGTACAAAACTCTCAGGTACATGAAGAATGGAACTTGTGGTGGTTACAGTTTCCTAGCACCCCATCTACATGAAAAGAAGGGTAACCTTCCTGTAATTTGGTACCATTCTTAATGGGTTGGTTCACAATCAATATGTATCATTAAAGAATGGTTTTCCAACCATTTCTGAAAGGAAGTTAACTTTTATAAAATAAAGAACCCTTGTTTTTTCTAGACCGTGGGTACAGACTCTTGCTTCTTGATAATGCACCTGCCTTCTACTGAGCATAAACTGGCTGCAGAAAATGGTTAAACAAAGTGTTTTTTTAATTTTTTCTTCGAGGTGGACTTTGACTTGGATACTTGTGTGGAATGGTCTCTGATGACCCTTCAGAATTATTCCCTTAAATCAGCAATCTAAAACTGTCTTTGCTCTTACCTTGGAGTATGGATGGCAAAAGATGAACGGTGAAGAAAGGGTTACTGTTGAATTTCCAGAATGCTGTAGTGTAATACTTTAGGGAGTTCAGCAGACACTAATAAAGATCATACTCCTGAATGGCTTAATGAAGACAGTGGTCACACTACGTTGCAGACTGAGTTGATACTGTAAGGCTATTGCTACTACAACCACCACTACCTAGGATACTGATGACAATACTATGACAGATGCTACTATTCCTGCTATGCCCAGGTTTAGCAAGGTTTGTCAGTTACTCAGCTTCCTCAATGAGTTTTCTGATCATTCTAAGTATGATATGGAATGATTCAGTGATCCCTTTACCAAGTCCCTTTGTACTGCAAGCACCAACATAATCAGGCTTCAGTAGAAGGAAACCCTCTGTCACAGTAGGCTCAAGCAGTTCTTTGGGGCTGCTCCCTCCCCCAACAGCATCAAGGTTTACAGTCATCAAGTGATCCAGCTGAAAGCATGTACTACATCATCTACTGTTGCTTTTCTAAGCCAAAGCTGTTTCCCTTTTTCACAAGTCTGCAGATTCACACAGTATATCTTTAGGTACTGTATCAGAGATAACCTTTTGATGTTACCACACCTTTTGCTCCAATAGGCTGACATAGGATCACTTGCAAGCAATTCAGTGTAATACCTTTTAAATACCAACCTAATGAGATATTGCCATAAAGTATGTACGTATAGCAAGATGTGCAATATATTAAACGTTTAAAGTTACTTTCCTAGGCTACAGTAATGAAAGTTGTATAACAGGGAGAATGAACAAGACATGTGAATAAGAGCTTCAATAAATTAGTGAATAAGAGCTTCAATAAATTAATTCATTATATTTCCATCGATGGACTTTAGTGAAGATAAAGTCCGGAGTAAGTAAAGTAAATGAAAGTTACATGAGATTACATGGATAGGGGTGATAATAGGGGTGTCTCAAGGACTTACAAGGCCTTCCAAGGTGACACCTTTAAAGAAAAAATTACTAAATCGAAAGTTTGTCAATTGGGAGAGAGAGAGAGAGAGAGAGAGAGAGAGAGAGAGAGAGAGAGAGAGAGAGAGAGAGAGAGAGAGAGAGAGAGAGAGAGAGAGAGACTTGTAATCTAGTAGATCTAATAGTATTTGTCTTCTATCTCAATTGTGCATTCTACTTCACAAAAATTTGATTATAGTAGTATGTAGTAAGTTAATTTCATCACTCTTTGTTTTTCAAATATGTAAATTTCTATACAATACACATGATGATATTTTTCTGTAATTTCAAATGTTCTGTGTAACTTTCTTTACTCAGAATTTATCTATAATACAATAATATAGTACGTACTATATTATGAGGCCAACAAAATAACAACCCTAAATACATATAAATTTAGTACATATTATTGTAGAGTAGTAGAGCAAAATCTACCAGTAAATATCATGCTAAACACCCATACACTTTTCTCTTTCCATCCTTTGTAATATCACAGGCACACTGCCAAAGCAACATAAAACCAAAGGTGATGTTATCTTCACTAATATAACCTGCATGGTTCTACAATATTATAAGTGCAGTAGTATTATTCTTATTAAACAGTTTATCTCAAACACTGAACCATAAATAGAGGGAAGTTGCTCCAGTAAACAAAGAACGACAATTGGGATGAAATGATGCTGACACCGCAACTACCAAAATTATCTGAATTAAATTATACTGCATGGTTTCCTTCTCTTAGTCTGCTTACTAAAACAAAAATGTTTTTCATTACCATATCTCTTGAACATTAGCACAGTGCATTATATTGTTCTAATTATTTTAACTCGGCATGACCAACTACAGCCCGTTTCCTTCCAGATATGTACTATATAGCAGCATATAGCACAGCATAAAACGCCTAATTAGTACTACAACATTTAGAATAATCTTCAAAGGTTAGACAGTCGCCCTACAAAAAGAATAAATCCAGAATGGTGATTCTCAGTGAAGAACAAAAATGGGCGGTCTACTACAAATCTGGTTGCTTGAATTATGGAACGCTTCTTCTTCGAGCTCACCAAAGCTAGAAAGAGAAGATACTTAATAGATGGAAAAATGTTTTGACAAGTGCAAACACTCGATTAGACATAAACAGTACCAATAAGAGGGAGTTTGTAAAAAGAAAACCCAATGATCATAATCAGCCTTATTCCCTGTAAAACAGACCCAGCTACGCTGACTTGCAGAGCTGAAAAGGAAAAGGTCCCATCACACAAGCCCTGCCTGCAGTCTACCATCTGCTTGAAAAATCTGTCATTCTTCTGTGTAGTGATAACTACACTAGTATATACTGAATGTGTAGTGTATCCTAAGACTAAACAGCATTCTTTCCCAGTTTTTTGTACTCTTTTATCAACTTAATAATCTGTTTTTTCATGTTCACACTGAGTTCACTTGTGCATGACAGTATCTCTCAATCTTATGGGTTCAGTATTTTTTTTATTTTACCTTTCTTTCCTTCCATCACCGAGGTGTCATGTCATCAATGCGTCCCAGTGAGCACGGGCTTTTTTTTTTTTTTTTTTTTTTTTATGCTGTAATCGTAGTCGCTTTTTCTGTTCACTGCCTATGCAGAATTAGCTTTTACAGAAAGACAATGACTCTTGTTTAGAATTTGTGTGTAGTGACTTAAATTTTTGTGTATTTTTAACTTGATGTTCAATGCAAGTTTTTTTTATCACACTAAAATATGGTCTAAGCATGGATTTTACAAGATATTCTTTCAATGGTAATGGCTGCCTTGTGCTTCCTTTTCATCCTTAAATGTTTTACTATTTTTAAGTTTTCATTTTAACCTAACTTTAGGGTCAAGATGCTTCTCACCTATAAGTTTGAGCCTGCAGGGAATATTCTTTTAAATTTTCACAGCAATTTCCTTTTACATGTACTACTGTATTAACTTTGATTTTTGCTTTTGTTATACAGTAGTACTGTTTAGTATACATATACATATACGTATGTATGGTAAGCTCTGTTCTGTTTCATATTTACTGCTATCTTCTTTGACAATTTTATGAATCTATAAGTCTTTTATTGTTATCCCTGATCTTCCCCACCCCCTCGTGTCCTAGCCTTCAGGGGATAGCATTATCCTATTACATATAGCTACAAGCTTTGCTTTTCAGAGTATTCTTTTTATGTATTCATAGTGATTTACTTTTTTACATCTCGTCAGAGATAACTTTTTATGATCTGTTCATATTATAATAGATACTCTCGGCATTTCATTACTTCTAAGTTTTTTAAAATTTTGTTAGAGTGGTGCTTCCCATGACCATGACTCATGTAGACATTCTGGGAAGAATTTGACCATAATCACACCTCAGCATTTTCCTTTCACACGTTAGGGGCCACATTTTTTCAGACTGATCTAAATAATACCCTTGTACGTAAATATAAAGATTGGTGCTTCCTGCCTCTACCTCTTTGATAGTGTTGTAACCTTGTCTGAGTGTCTCAAGTCTCGGCTGGGATGTCTTGTATCCCAATGCCACCTTCTCTCCTACAAGATGATTCTGTGAATGAACTTCTTCCTTCCAGGTCTTATCCCGTCATTCAGATGTCTCCTTCTTCTCAAGCTCTTCCTTTTGATACTGAGAGTGAGGTTTGACCTCTATCTGCTGTTTCTACCTTCTTGTACTGAGATCTTGGCCTTAGTGATATCACCTCCTCTCATCTGCAAGGATGTTAACAGTATGGACGTGTTTCTCTACAGATGGAGAATTTTCCCTTTGGGGGCATTGGAGACTAGCGTGACCTTTTCGCATTGGGTTCTGCTGCTTGTCCATTCTGCAAAAATGACTTCTCTCCTAGATCTGGTATGTTGAGTTGGCTGCGATTTCACTGTTGGAAACTGACTCCCCATTCTTTGGTGTTGGTGGTGCCCTTTTAACCTCGTCCACATTTTTTTGACATACAGGTAGTTCCTGGCTATCAGCAGGGGTTCTGTTCTGATGGTGAGATGATAAGCGAAACCTCCGATAACTGAAAATCAGCGCCTGTTAGGTATGTATTGGTGCCAATACCAGATTATCAGCGCTGATGAGTGGAAATCAATGCATATTGGCACTGAAAATGGCAGATTTTCATTGCTAGTAATGCGCCAAAAAACCGGATCGCCGATAACTGGGGACTGCTTGCATCCCTACTGTCTTTAATGTGTCCCTTTTCTTGACTCTTTATGTGGCCTCACTGGCCTCTGCGTTCTCAGTCTTCTTCATATGCTCCTATGTTTTCCACTTCTTACTGTCAAGAGGCCCAGAGGGAATCCTTCTGCCCCTTGCATTCTCAGGCACCATGTTATTTTTTATCTCCTTCCATCCTGCGCAACATCATGTCTCACTTTGCCAAAGCAACATAGTACAAAAGGAGTGGATGCTACCTTCTTTGTTATAACTTGGATGGTCCCACACCAATATTATTATTGTATATATAGTTTTATTGGAACATAAGACAAAAGATATATTTAGTTAATGTATTTCTTCAACATCAGCACATTACATTAGTATATTACAGTATGCACTACTACCTATGCATTAACTACAGTATTTCCATTCACCATAATCAACTACAGCTTTTGTTACTTTTCCGATATGTATATACAGTACGTAGTGCACTTCATAAAAAACCTTATTACTATTGGTAATCAGTAGTACAATCGTCAAAAGTTAGTCAGTCGTCCTGTGAAGTGAACAAATCCATCATGATGATTGCCAATGAAGAACAAAAATGGGTGGTTTACTGCAAATTTTGTTGTTTGAATTGGGACACACATCTCCATCTCCACCACCACCACTGTTAACACAGGAAATGGAATACTGTAGACAGAAAAATGTTTTGAGAAGTGCAAGCACCTGAATGGATATAAACAGTGCCAACAAATGGGTTATAAAACTGCCTTTTAATCACAATTAACGTTTTTCCACGTAAAATGGACCTAGCTATACTGAACTAACTTGGAGCACTGAAAAAGCAAAGGTGCCACTGTACATACCCAAACAGCTGGCAATCCATTCTTCTTAGTTGCTGGAACAGGAACCTTCAAAGGTCCCTCTTCAGTGTTGGCTTTCCTGGTTTTATGGATACACAGCAATGCCTTCAGGGTTCAAGCACTTACGTCTTCTCTTTTTTAACCTTACTTTGAGGTGTTTTTCTTGAAGTACCTGCCTGTACACCTCATATGCTTAGATCCTGCACTAAATATCTGGAGATATGTCTTCTGCATCTATTATTTAAGGCAGCTACTTGGATTACTGAGGTCCTAATGGCTCCACTATTCACTGTCTACAGGAACTGTACTTCTTGCATCTAAGTTTTCTATTCTCTTCATAAGCCGCTCTTGTCCTTTTTTTGGTAGTTTGTGGGGGGAGGAGTTGATGGTCCTTCCTACGTACTTTGGTTGTGTTTAATATTTAATAGCATATTGCTTGATATCAATTTTAAATGGAAGTACCTGGCAGTGTCACCTGCTGTACATATGCAACCTTCTATCTGAGGAACCTTATACTTGAAACCGGTTTGTATTCATTACAGAAATAGCCTCGGCTGGCAACATTTTCCTGCAGTGGGAGGTACAGTTAAGTCTTCATCTACCTCCTATTAAATTAATTTTTCACCCATCCCTCATAAATGTTGTTAAGAGACATAGTCTCCAAGTTAAGATGATGCATAAATATATGAGAATGTATCAATAGTACAGAATTACTCTAGCCTTAGATTATTCATACTGTCCTTCATACTCTCACAAATAACTTGGGGCTCTAAACTTCTCTACCTCCTACCTAAATTGTGATTTGGGCATTACTGTATTTGCCTGATGGATTTGTGATGAAACAAACCAGTTCATTCTCCTGTCCCCTCAGTTCTCACAGGGTCGTGTTCAGAAGTTGACAAAAATGAAGATCACGGTTGGTCTTAAGTCCCATCTAGTTTGGGTCTATGCTCCTTTCATGACTACTACTTCTTTTCTGACTGTTCTTTTTTAGTGTCTAAACAATCTCAATCTTTGAGATCTCCATCTATTTTCCATCTGCTGATCCCTACATGTCTTTGAATTTCCCTGATTTTTATTATGAGCCCCTTCAACTCCAGCTATTGACTTGTCATTTTAACAACTGGATTTACCTTCATTTTCTTATTAGAGCTCATGTCTCTGCTGCACAGAGTAGTCAGGCCCTTATGCATGCCTCAGATTTTTGCTCTGTTTACTTATGAAGTATGTGTACTTGTTTTTACTAGTATGTAGTTAAACAGTCTTATACCATTTAGCATAACCATGATTGTTGACAACATTGATATCTGCTTCACAGTTCTGACTCTTCTATACCCTGTCCATCCACTGACAATAGCTCCACCTCATCCTTCCTTAGTACTTGTATTGTATATCTCTTACTCAATCCACTGCATGTTGTGCAATCCTGAACATCTCGTGGTATCTTCTGTTACAAATTGTATATACAATACTGTAGTACTTTAGTCACCTTAACATCCATGACTTTTCCATAGCACCCATACAGCCACTTCTCCAACTGTAATTTTACCTTATGGTCAGCACATCCACCACTACTAAATAGTTCCACCAAACTACTGAATCACATATGTATTGGCAAACATACATACTCCAATAAATTAAGCAGAATGTAACCGAGAGGAGGGAACTAACTGTCACTATAGTTCAACAGAGCCAAAACTAATTTATATACAATATGTTTCACTTCTAAAAATTCTCACAACTACCCACTTACAATCCTAAGCAAGGGCAGAAAATATTAACAAAAATCTTTCTAATAAATGAAATTTTCTCATATTAGTAAATTATTTAAAAGCCAACTCATTAACTATCTAGTAAATTCATTTTACATGATCTGCTACAAAATGTTCTCCAGTCAAAAAAACTAATATCTGATAGCTTCAATGTAATTTGCTTCAAAACAGTACTATTAGTTCTAGTACGTACTTAATACCTTCCTGGGCTATACTAACTAAAAGTCAACCAGTCGCCCTGCAAAATAAACAAATCCAGAATGACTATCTTGAATGAAGAAAAAAAATGGGTGGTCTGCTACAAATCTTGTTATCCGAGGCACTGTGAAACACATAAACATCAGTACTGCTGTAAAAGACAAGAAATAAAAGGGGTTGGGAAAATGTTCAGCTAAGAGCAACGATAATCAAACTGTACTTGACGTTACATAAGACACCCCCATTTCAGCAAGGCAAATTCATGTAAAAAGTTTTTACTTAGCATATAAGTTTACAATCCTTATTCTGAAATTCCAAAAACCATTTTTTTTCCCTGGAAGTAAGAGCATCAGCCGTAATATTTGTTTAGCATGCCAAAAGCTGTTTAGGTGTGATGGGACAAGGCATATGTGAATAGGCCATTAAAAATGTGTGTGAACTGTTGGCTCTGGTTAGACTGTTTACACCAAAAATATCCATTTGCAGAAGTCTTGCATATATCATCATCACTTCATAACATATGAACGTTGCGATCAAGCATCATATGCATTCTAGTAGTGCTTAAATTTTTATATTCATCAAGTGATTAAGTTTTACAGATATCACCATTTCCATTAGATGCTAAATGAAACATTGCAGAGCTATATTTTTTTGCAAATTAACAAAGCTGGGCTAAGAAATGCAGCATTTTACCTTTAATTATATGAAAAATAAATTTCAAATGAAGTAAAGGTGACTTTGCTACTTTCAGACTTTGCTTTCACACATCTCAAAACGTATATATTTTACAGCAAGCAAGTTATTTGTGTCTTCAGCCACAGCTATAACCAACAACTTAAATTTTAGTGGTATAGTACCTTCTTAAGTACTTCTCCATTGTGTGAAAGATAATCCGTACAATGAGAATTAAGTTTTAACAAGTTGACAACTGTATGGAACTACATTAATAAACATGTGATAGTTAAAGTAACTAACATCATCCAACAACTGTTTCAAAGTTCAGTTGTATATGTCACTATTTGCTGTTGTTACGCCAGTCTTTTGCACAAAATACTACGTATTAAGTTGTTAATATAAGAAACATTAATGAAATATTAGACAAGCCATAAGTCTGGTGAGCTAGTTGAATACAAGATGTTTCTCATACATATGCATGTGTGACGGTTTGTGTTTCATATGACATTCATGTTTCTTTGCAGCCTTAATGTTAGTGTTTACCATAATAAAAGCAGTCCCAGGTTTATGACAGGAGTTCTGTTCTAACGCCGTGTCGTAAGCCAGAAATTGCTGTACGTACTCGAAAACTACTTTAAATCCTTTGGGGGTTTTGAAAATAACGTAAACTGCATTTTTATTGTTTTTATATATATATAAAAAAAACTAAAACTTTACCATTCTGCCTTTTGGAGCCATATTTCTTCTGTTGGATTAATGTTGTAAATCTGGAATGTGTTGTAATCCGGAATTAATTTTTGATGAATATATTTCAAGAGTCATAACCTCAGAACGTCATAACCCAGGGACTGCCCGTATGTACTTTTATCATTAATATCTTTCAGTTACGAATACGTAGTATTTCTTTCTTTTCAAGTTTTCACCTCTCCACATGCAGCTTGAGGTTGTACCATGGAGGAATTTTTCTGGGAACCGTTGACAGAAGAGACAGAAGGTTTGGGAACCACTCTGCCTATGGCCACAGAGGTGCCACAAAGGTCACCCTTAGATTCCTGGAACTCATTACTCTGTTAAGGACCTGACGGATCAGGCAGAACAGAGGGAAGGTGTACTTTCCTGTTGAAGCGAGTGGCAAAGAGGTCAAACATGGGTCTTCCCCAAAGGTGAAACCGCCTGTTTGCTATGTCCTGATGCATAGACCACTCTGTACCTAAGACTTGACTCCAACGACTTAGCTTGTCAGCCACAACATTCCCTCTGCCTGGAATGTACCTGGCCATGAGCTCTACCGAGTTGTCAATCACCCACTGGTGCATCTTGACTGTCAACAAGTGAAACTGGCGAGACACCAGCATCCCCGGTTTGTTCACATAGGCTAGTCAATTCTGTATGATGGGCAAATGAACTAGGTTCTGTCTTCTGGTGCCCAAATGTCAATAAAATGATACCGTAGGGTTATCAAGCACAATAAAAATGACCAACAAGAATAAAAATTTTTATAAAATTCATGATCTCCACTTTTCAAAGTGCAAGCTGCCAACCATATGTCAACTGCTACCAGCCAAGGCAAATAATGATCACTTGGGCATAACCATTACAAGAATTATTTCCATAGTAAACGGCAAAATCAGGTGAAAGGGGCCCAAAAGTAAAGTGACAGAAAGTAGCAGCAAAACTGTTTTGGAATTACAAAGGCTGCCTTTGGTATATGGCTTCTGTCCTAATAACAGTTTATCACAGATATTCGTACACAACTTGTTAACCAATCTTACAACCTTTAATACAGTATAGTAATTACAAATCATATAATATTGAAATGCCTGAAGTAGTAAGGGCAGCTCCTCTGGGAATCTTGCCATCTCATTGGAAGCTGTGCTTCTACTTTCCCTCAGGCTGATATTCTTCCAAGCAGAATTCTCCAATTCTATGGCTGCTGTACTGGCTTCTGCGTTTCCTCTAATAATCACATGGACATAAATCCACATCGTATTTCTACATTTTTACCATCTCTATATACCATAATTTGTGAAGTGAAAATCTGATCAGTTGTGCGAAGGTGTTATTTGGATTATAATTCCAGTGGGTCTCTACAGCACTTCCTGTCACAGCAAATGACAAATTTCTACACCAGTATATCTTCAGGAATTTTAATGGCTGACCATAATAAACATAATTCTGCCGTGAAAAAAGCACTGCTTGGCAAGAAAAACTGGTACTTTTTTTGGGTGACATGGTTGCAAATCCCATGTCTGATGAAGATTTGCATAGCTCTACTGTTATATGCCTCAAATCAGTTTAAGACTTATTGATATGTACCTGTTCTATGATAACTGAAGGTTGACTAGACGCCCAGCAAAATGAACAAATCCAGAATGAAGGTCTTGAATGAAGAATAAAAAGGGGTGGTCAACAATAAATTTTGTTGTCTGAATAGGAATTCTTGCACAAAACCCCACAACCATCACAGCTGTAAAGACAAGAAATAGGATGGATGGAAAAAAATGTTTTGCTAAGAAGAGCAAAGGCAATGATGAAACACAGGTAAGACTTATGCAAGTGAATCTGGATCCTGCTAAGGTATGTTTTACAGACAAAACCAGTTAATTCTACATGATATGCAAATGAACTCGGTTCTGTCCTCTGGTGCCCAGATGACAATAAAACGATACTGTAGGGACATCAAAAGCAATAACAAACCACCATCTTTAAAAAATTCAAAATTTCCACATTTCAGAGTGTCAGCTGCAAACCTTAAGTCAACTGCTCCCAGCCAAAGCAAATAATCATCACTTGGACATTACATGAATTATTTCCATCGTAAACATCAAAATCATGTGAAAGAGACCCAAAAGTAAAGCCATAGAAAGCAGAAGCAATTCTATAACATTATCGTGTAGGCTTGATCATCCTTAAGAGTACATTGGTCTAGTCATGAATCCACACATTTCCATATTTTTACCATCTCTTTGTGAAGTTAAAAATTTTATCTGTTGTATAAAGGTTTTTCAGATTATTATTACAGTGGGTTCCTATTGCACATAATTCTAATGTGAATAAAAAATCCCTAATTGGCAAGAAAAATTTATATTTTTTGTTGGGAGATATATTAGTGGCTTCATCAGGCTACCTCCTGGACTAATTTAGACCTTTCATTTGAAAAATGAAATTTTCATTATTAAAATGAAGTTTTATTGTATACTTACCGAACAATTATACAGCCGTGATTTCCACGAGCGGCAGGATACTAAATTCAAATTTAGCGCGTAGGCGTCGCCAACACTGGTGGTGATGACGTCATCTCCCTCCACTCGCGGGAGAACCAGGTACAACTGCCCAGGTGAATCCAATTCTTTCTGCCCGTCCGTCCACCTAAGGGGAGGAGGGTGGGTATAATCATAATTGTTCGGTAAGTATACAATAAAACTTCATTTTAATAATGAAAATTTCATTTTTATTGTAGTGTCTTACCGAACAATTATACAGCTGATTACACATTTATTACAATAACAGTAAACACTCAAGGTGTCTGTTGTACCTTACCTTGTAAGAGAGCTACAGCAGACTGTTACTGCCTCTGGTCGGTGCTCTTCTTACTATTGTAGAGGAATTGGAATTTGACCAAAGTTAGCCTCTACAGGAGTGGAATCCTTCCGTAGTTCAAGCGAGTCAAGGCTGACTGACGGAGGATAGTAACAACAAAGATTGCCCTTGCCCTGGGCTAAGACCAGAAATTCAATCATAAAAAACATTTGTCACCAACACCAGATTTAAAAACATATACGTATACCCAACCATTGTAAAATCTGACCTAACAGACTGGTGAGTATCCCAGGTACTCAGTACCCCCAGCTTCCCTTGAACTCGACAACCTATTCAAGGTGAAAAGTTAGCATAGAGGTGACGACCCCTGTGCCGTTTCTCCCAACACCATGCCAGAAACCGCCACCGGATCTAACGTTTTACAATTCTCGAAAACCGTTTCTATCTCTTTGAGATAATGACTCGCAAAAACCGAATTCGATCTCCAGAACGTGCTCTGAAGAATCGAAGCTAAAGATAAATTCTTTCTAAATGCTAAAGAAGTTGCCACTGCTCTAACCTCGTGAGCTTTAACTCTCAGAACGGAAAGATTGTCGTTCTCGGACTGCGAGTGAGCTTCCCTGATAAGCTCTCTAATAAAGAACGATATAGCATTCTTAGAAAGAGGACGAGAGGGATTTTGAACCGAGGTCCAGAGCTTAGAAGATTGTCCTCTAATACCCTTAGTGGCAAACAGATACTGCTTAATAGCCCTGACTGGACATAAGAGCCTTTCTTCCTCCTCATGTCCAACCAAATCAGATAAGTTCCTTACCACAAAACTACTTGGCCAAGGATTAGAAGGATTCTCATTTTTGGCTAGAAAGGTCAAAGATACCGAAAATACAGCATTGCCTTGAGAGAAACCGACTCTTTTGTCTATAGCGTGCAATTCGCTGACACGCTTAGCAGAAGCTAGTGCAATAAGAAAAAGTGCCTTCTTAGTCAAGTTCCTGAGTGAAGCCGACTTCAAAAGGCTCAAACGGTGACCCCATGAGGAACTTAAGCACCACATCTAAGTTCCAAGCCACTGTATCCTGCGGGAGCTTAGTGGTTTTCGAAAGACCTAATGAGGTCCGACAGATCTGAATTGGAGGAAATATCCAAACCTCGATGTCGAAAAACCGAAGAGAGCATGGCTCTATATCCTCTGATCGTCGAAGGAGCCAGTTTCTTAGAGTTCCTAAGAAATAGAAGAAAATCTGCTATTTCTGTTAAAGAGGTCGCAGAAGTAGAGACTTTAGCACTTCTACACCACTCTCTGAAGATTCTCCACTTCCCTTGATAGAGTTTGTTGGAAGACTCTCTCCTACAACGAGCGATAGCTTCTGCAGCTCTTCTTGAAAACCCTTTCGCTCTGACAAGATTCCGGACAGTCTGAACCCTGTCAGAGCTAGAGCGGACAAGTTTTGTTGGAACCTCTTGAAGTGAGGTTGTTTGAGAAGCCACTTCTCTGGAGGAAGAAGTCTGGGGAAGTCTACTAACAACTGGAGAAGGTCCGGGAACCACTCTTTCCTGGGCCAAAAGGGAGCGATTAACGTTAGTGTTACATTGCTGTGCGACATGAACTTGTTCAGCACCTCTCTTATTAGACCGAACGGAGGGAATGCATAAGTTTCCAGACCCGACCAATCCAACAGCATTGTGTCCACCGACCAAGCTAGAGGAACTGGAACTGGAGAACAAAAGAGAGGAAGACGGTTGTTCCTTGATGTCGCGAACAGGTCTATGGACGGTCGTCCCCAAAGGCGCCAAAGTTTCTGACAAATCTTGTTGTCCAAAGTCCACTCCAGAGGTAACACTTGCTGTTGACGACTTAACTCGTCCGCCAGGATGTTCATCTTTCCCGGAAAAAATCTCGGGACTAGCTGAACCTTCGCTTCGTTTGACCACAGGAGGAGATCCTTGGCTACTTCGTATAGAGATAAAGACTGAGTCCCCCCCTGTTTCCGCACGTACGAGAGAGCCGTGGAGTTGTCGGAATGCACTGCCACTACCCGACCTTCTACTAAGCTCCGAAACTGTCTGAGCCCCAGGAAAATTGCTAAAATTTTCCTTTACATTTATGTGGAAACTTCTTCTCCTTCTCCGACCAAGCTCCTGAAGTCCGTTGATTTCCCAGCAGGGCTCCCCAACCTGTGTCCGATGCGTCGGAAAAGAACTGTAGGTTCGGGAGGATGGGTCGTAAATCTAACCCTTCTTCCAACCTTGCTCAAGAGAGCCACCACCTTAGGTCCTCTTTTATTTGATCTGTGACAGGAAAGGTAATCGAGTCTGGTTGTGTCTTCCTGCACCAAGAGGCTCTCAGGAAAAACTTCAGAGGTCTCATGTGCAGTCTTCCCAACGTCACAAATTTCTCCACTGACGTCAATTTGCCCAGGAGCCTATCCACTGATTGGCAGAACTTACCTTTTTGTCCAAGAACTCCTGAACTGTCTCCAGACAGCCTTGAACCCTCTTCGGGGACAGAAAAGCCCGAAAAACTTGAGCATTCAGTCATCCCCAAATAAAGGATGCTCTGAGATGGAACCAACAGGGACTTCTGTTTGTTGACCAGAATTCCTAACTTTCTGGCAAGATCCAGAGTTGTTCCAAGGTCCTTCATGCACCGACTCTCTGATTCCGACCGGAGAAGCCAATCGTCCAGATAGAGGGAGATTCTTACTCCTAATATGTGCAGCCAGCTTCCTATCAGTGATAGAACCCTGGTGAAAACTTGAGGAGCTGTCGCTAGTCCGAAGCAAAGCGCCCGAAACTGAAACACCTTGCCTTCGAACATGAACCTCATATACTTCCGAGATTCGCGATGTATCGGAATGTGAAAATAAGCGTCTTGCATGTCCAGAGAGACCATCCAATCCCCCTGTCTGATGGACTCCAGAACTGACCGAGTGGTCTCCAAATGAAATTTTGTTTTCTGGACATGCAAGTTCAGGGCGCTCACATCCAAAACCGGCCTCCAGCCCCCTGATGACTTGGGAACTACAAAAAGGCGATTGTAAAAGCCTGGAGGAAAATCCCCTTCTATCTGTTCTATCGCTTCTTGGAGAACAAGCGCTTCCACTTCTGCGGCTAGCGCCAGAAATTTGTCTGAGCCCGGAGAGTATGCCTGGAATGGAATTGGCACAGGTGAGAGCGAGGGAGGTGAAACGAGAGGAATACGATAGCCGAACTTGAGTACTTGCACTACCCAGGCTTCTGCTCCTCTGTTTTCCCATTCCTCCCAAAACAGAGCCAGCCTGGCTCCCACTGGTGCATGAAGAACCGAGCTTTCATTTGGAAGGTTTGTTAACCTTGGCCGAGGCCTTAGACTGAGGTCGCAAATTCGACTTCGGCCGAAAGAAGCGCTTGGGTTTTCTCCCTCGAAAAGGCGCTTGGGCCAGAGGAGAAACCGAAGGAACAGTCTCCAAAGGAGCTTTAGGTCTCTTGGTAGACTGTGCCAGTAAATCCGAAGTAGATTTCTTATCTAGCGCAGACGAAATTGACAACACTACATCGTCTGGAAAGAGGTTATCTTTCACAAAAGGAGCAAACAAGAGAGCAGACTTCTGTTGGGAAGTAACCCTTTTAGAAGCAAAGGAGCACCAAAGTTGCCTTTTCTTAAGGGTACCAAAGGCGATGAGCGAAGCTAACTCATCACATCCATCCCTAATGGATTTACCCGCACAGGACAGAACACCAATCCAATCCTCCGCTAACTCCTGAGAAAGAGAAGGACAGTCTTCGATCTTGGCCGCTAAAGCGCCAATAGTCCAATCAAGGAAGCTAAAGACTTCCAAAAGTTTAAATTGATTCTTTACAACGTGGTCCAACTCAGGCGCTGTAAAGAAAACTTTCGCTGCGGCGAAAGCAGATCTTCTAGAGGAGTGATTAAACTGGAGAAGTCTCCCTGGGAGGAGGCAGAAACTCCCAGAGAAGGAGCTTCCCCAGTTACATAAAACCTATACCTCTTACGAAGCAACTTAGAGGGAGGGTAAGCAAAAAGAGCCTTCCCTAAGTCTCTTTTCATAGACATCCATTTCTCCGTCTCTTTCAACGAATGTCTAACCGCTTTAGATAGAACAAGTTTTGGGAGGAGAGGGTCTGAAGTTTTCCTCCTCATCAAAAAAGTCGAAGTAGGGGAGCGCGGAGCCGCTTTCTCAAAATAATCTGGATAAGATACCAAAAGAAATCTAAGGAGACATGAATAACACGAGAGGTGATGTGAATCCTCCTCCTCTACTTCTTCTTCATTCTCCGATACCGCCGAAGAAGTAGACAGAACTACAACCGGATCTGAAGGTTTCGAACCACCCTTGGACTCTTTCATCCAGTTGGTTAACATCTCTAACTGCTTGCGCAAAGGCGCCAGAGACGAATCAAAAACAGTTAACGTAGGCTTGGAAGAGCCTAAATGTTCAGCAGGAGGCGGAAAAACTACTTGCGCCTCGCTCGGAGCCGCCGAAATTCGAGGCGAAACAGGCGCATCAGGCATAACAGACGAGAAAGCGCCTAAAGAAACACCCTTAGAACTGCTAGCTACAGCGCTAAAACCACAATCTCTACTAGTAGATGGAGCCGAAAAAGGCACAGATTGAGGCGACGAACGAGCCGCTAACGGCCGAGGCGCAACCCTACTCTCAGGCTCCTTATACCGCTTGACTGGAGGCGGCGAAGAATCAGCGCCTGAACGCCTCTTTAAGGGACGCGAAACGGGCGAATCTCGCCAAGAGCGCCGCATGACCGGAGACGAATCGCTTGAATCATTCGAAAGGCGTCTGACCGCAACACCTTTCCAACGCTTAACCGAGCCCTGTTGAGGCACAACAGGCTCAACAAGAGAGGCGCCTGTCTGTGGGCAAATCCCGATCGACTCCCTTGGACTTCCGGTATGTCTTCTCCCCGGTGCGGGGGAGCTGGACAGTGACCTTTGTCTAGGAGACGTGTCAGGACAGACAGACGCACCCTCAACTACACTCTTACCTGAAGCTGCTTTCTCCAAAAACGTCTTAACTGAATTACCAAGTTGCAAAACCGTATTCGCTAGTACCGAAAATTTCTGATCTAACCTCGATTCCAGACTGGCAATGGTGTCGGAAGAAACTACACGGGAAGCCGGAGAAGTGGGATTAGTAGAAGCCGGAGAAGTGGGATTAGTAGGAGGAATAGGAGGTGTAGTTAAAGGAGACATAACAATTTGAGGAGAAACAGAAGGAACAGATGCATCGCAAGACGAAGCAGAGCTAAGTCTACTTTCCCTAAGCGCTGCTTTTCTAATTCTGTCTTTAGCTAATTTCTCTGAGTATGAACTAAAAAACTTCCATTGAGAATCAGTCCAATCACTACACTCGTTACATGTTCGATCTGCTGAACAAACCTGTCCCCTACACTTAACACATTTAGTGTGAGAATCATACTCTAACTTGGATAATCTAATTTTACATCCTGAGATGCAAAACCTAACTCCTGACGGACTAGAATCTGACATGGCAACGCCTAAATAATAAGCAAAATAACAACAACGCCAAAAAAGAGTACTTCTCCAATTCCGAAGATCAAATCCACAAGAAAAAAGCGAAGCAAAGTCATCCAAACGCACCGACCACCGATGTTCACCGGACGCCGGCAGGAAAAGAATTGGATTCACCTGGGCAGTTGTACCTGGTTCTCCCGCAAGTGGAGGGAGATGACGTCATCACCACCAGTGTTGGCGACGCCTACGCGCTAAATTTGAATTTAGTATCCTGCCGCTCGTGGAAATCACGGCTGTATAATTGTTCGGTAAGACACTACAATAAAACCTCTAAGCTTAACATTGAATCTCAGGTGGTTTGTGCCCTTTCTTCTTTGCTGGATTTAAGTATCTGAACCTCTTAGCAATATTCGGGACAGGCACTTGATATTGGCAGAAAGACCTTTTTTGGGTTTTGCTAAGAAATGAGGCTCATAAATGATTTGATATTTCGATTCATCCCAATATTTTTTATAACCACCATCCATCATATTTGGGCACGTGGAGACATAGTTTACGAGAGTATACCTGCTGTAGCTAGTGAGTAGCTAATCAAGGATTTGAATGGTCTAATTACAATTCATTAGTACTTGACAAAGTACTCATTATAACATGGATGAAACAGCTTTTACTTTCTCTTTGGACTCCGGATGTTTTCATAATCTTTCAATCCTAAAGCTGCAATAGAGGCTACTACTGATTCATGGGTTTGTAAAGAACAAATGTCATCTTCACGAAATTTTTTGTAAAACTCCATTGATCATAATACTGAGTGACCTTCCATCTTCCCAGCATTTTTGTTCATGGTGAAGTTAGCATGAATGCAGTTTGAGCAAAATCAGCAGAGTCTGAGTCTCTCAAGTCTTTTCAAGTCAATGCAACTGGACAACCCTTTGCACGGAATAAGACTACTATTTATGACTATTGTGTTTGTGCAAAAACATTATATCAATGTTTTGAGGTAGATGGTTACTATGTTGAATAAATGAGGATGATAGGATGGTAAAAAGCACACATAATTCTCAAATCTGAGGATAAAGACAAGGAGGCATATCAAGAAAATGTCAACAGGATGGGATGGGGGATGTGACGGAACATAGGGGACTAGTGCAATATTAATAAAACAAGTGTTTGCACAAAATACAGGCAAATTTGTATGTAAGGGTGGCAGGCAATGTACTTCTCATAATCATTCTATTTAGATACACGAAGCATCTTATGTTATACAAACAAGTTTTCTCCGTGGGTTTCATCCTTGATTCAGCAACAGAAATATCACAAAATTATACATATGAATAAATACCTTCCACAAACCATTGTTGCAGTAGCCAAAATTATTTTGTAGTTTTATTCTCACTAGTAAAATATGCAAACTAGAAAGGTGAGAACTAAGTCAGAAGTGAAAGGAATTGTAATGTGCAAACCTGAGTTCCTTGGTTCATGAAATATTAAGAAACTCTTGACAAGTATTTAATAATGAAGTCTTTGCCTGTGACAACATGAACACCACTAACATACTGGGCAAATACCACATACACACACAGACATTCACACATGCAGGCTTTAATTCCTGATATCCTACAGACAATAAGATAATAACGTTTTACTTTTATTACTTGAATAAAATATCTCTTGAACAAAATACAGTATGTATATCTCTCAACCTACAGAAATTCACACATCTTGAAAGAAAAGGGGTCAATGGGAAATTCAACCAAATGGCCTCAGTAGCCATGCTATAATTATTATTAAATGGTCTGACCAGACCATTTCATATGTCTGGTTAAATTATTTGATAGTTAATAATAATAATAATAATAATGGATATTGCTACAAAAGGGCATTAGGCTACCCTTCCATGGGCCTCTCAAAAATAAAAATCTAGGAAGGATGGGTATTAATTGTATGAGCAGCAATAAACCTACATTTTAAAAGAAAATGATGTAAGTCAGCAAATACAGCATGAGGGAGAGAAACAGTCAATGAACTGTGTAATCAAAGGATTACCAAATTTCGCACAGGTAATGTCGGACAAAGTGATCTGACCTTTGTTTTATGGTTACCTTAAAACAGGATGACTGCTCCCACGTCCAGATAAGTAACTAAAATGTATCTCTAAACAAAAGACAGATGTTAATTTCTATAAGATAAGAAGACAACCATGAGATGAGACAACAAAGACATCACTGATTAAATGCACCGACTGACATTTAAAACTATGGAAGGAGACAGAAGTAGCAATACTCTAAGCAGGGACAAAATATTTCCCGCAAAGTTTTAATGTTGCAGAGGATGAAAAGATTTTAAAGCATGTACGTAAACAATACTACAACAAATTTTCATGGGCAGACTTAGCCATTTGAACACTATGACCTCTCTATGACATGAAAGCAGCAGCTTAGGATAAGTTCAATTAGATTTCCATGAAAAATCACTTAAGAACTGAAAGGGAAAAGGTACAGAAAGTCACCGGTTAACTGGAAGGGTTCTGTTCCGGGCCGAGTGCCGAAAACAAAAATCATCAATAAACAGAAAATCACAGTAAATTGGTGATGATGAACCGCTTACCATCGCCATAAACCACTTACCAGCACCAAAAGTTGCTTACTGATGCTGAAAATCGCCAGTGCCAAATATCTGGTTAACGTCGTTAGCCAAGCATTATAAATCCAAAAAGCTGTTAACTGGTGCTGCTAATACACAGGGACTGCCTGTACTACATAAGTAGGAAGGAACCCTGTTCTGGAGGCACTGAAATTCACGACTAAGTACGATTAACAGACAAGGATTTGAAGAGACTGTGTGATAAAATTTGGAGAGTTGTATCATCAGCAAAAGCATGGCACAAGAGGTAGAAAAGAGTAGAAAAGAACAGGCGAGAGAACATAACTCTGAGGAACACCAAAGGGGAATGGGGAATATAGTATGCTGTCAACTACTACACATAGAAAGACAAATGTCTGAGAGACATCAGCAGCAGTGACAAATGATTTTAAGAAGCCTTGCAGAGAACTTGACCAAACAACAGAGAAACCAAACAACAGAGAAAGTTCACAGGTAGACCTTGCCTTATGGAAACCATACTGGTCATTTACAAATCGAAAGTTAAATTTAATGCAATTAAAATAGCGAGATGTGGATAAAGTTTCTAACACTGTGATTTACATACTGATAGTAGAACTGTAATGTGTTGATAGCATATGTTCAGGTAACAAAATGGTAGTTGGATGATTAGAGAGGTCATTCTTAGTGGGCTGCATGTCTCAAGAGAAAGAATAATTACTACACTTAACAATTTGGTGTAATAAGTGGAAGAGCCCAAGAGACAAGTGAGTTTACAAACTCTATGAATAAAATAGTATGTATATTTTGACTACATATGAAGCTGCTCAATGAACTGCGATGAAAGCAACTCTGCTAAGCAGTAAGCAGGCACAAAGTTGAAAAATGCGCAGAGATTGATTTAGAAAGCAAAGAACACCTCATGCCAAAGAGGCTTAAACAAGCCATGGAATTCCAATTCAGGAAAAAACAGGAAAACCTTTTCTAATAAATATCTTTGAGGTTTTCAAAACAGCCCTCATTCTAAACTTCTAAAAACATTGCAAATCATTATATATAACCAAAACATTTATGTGAAAAAAGGCTTTAAGGGAATTAAATTGCAAAGCATGCTTACAATTTACCATTTTTAGTTCATACAAAAAGCACTGTATATCATCATTGTAAAGATGAATTCTCATACACCTGATATTTTTACCCATTCAACATACTACACTTCCAAGCTAAGCACAACTACAATCTTTCAGCAGGCATTAAGATACATACAAGAATTTTAACCAAGCAATATTTTGTGTAGTCATAGTTATGCAAGATGCAAGAACAATTTTCTTAAAACTAATGCAAGTATAACACCAAACAAATAAAAGAAAGCAATATGTAATTCTGATACAGTTTATTTTACTCATGCTGAAAGAGGAAAAACTTAAGATATCTTATTTTATGTGCAATGCTGTAGACTATTTGTTTAAATACCAAACTTGTACAACAGTTTTGCAGACTTTTACAAGACCTTACTGTACAGCAGTTTAATAGCACATAACAACCCCAAAACCTCGACTAATAGTCAAGGACACCTTACTCCTAATAATTGGATGAAAACTCTCTCATCTATTCATCAAACACAAAACAAAAATATAATAACCTTTACCAAAAATGAAACATGAGAAACCATCTGACATTCAATTAAGCAAATAAAAATTTCTGACTAGAGAACATAAAGCAAAATATATCACACTGTTGAAAAATAATGGGGCGAATATGTCACATGCTTATAAGACAAAGCTGCAGCTAAGTGCTGTAACATAATACTAATAAGCACAGGAAATCAAAATAAACCCTAAGCAGTGTAATAATTGAGGCATCCGGAGGTCAAGGGGCACATCACCAAAACCTGATTTTGAGTAAAATGTGTTCAAAGTTGAACTATCAATAGCGGACATTTCTCTTGACTTACTACATCCATGTTTATATGTATATTTTACTTGTCTTGCCTAGCCATATACAAAAAAATGAAAAAACAATATCGTTGTGTCGGAAAAAAAAATCATAACATATAAAAATTTGGGGATACAATCCACAATGAAGTAAAATCCTCTTGTAGTTTAAAATATATATATTACATTTTAGTGAACAAGACCACAGTTGATGGTCGAAAGCTTTAATCCTATACAAGAAATATATATTTTAAACTACAAGAGGATTTTACTTCATTGTGGATTGTATCCCCATTTACTGAGAGGTACGACATAGTACCTGGCTTCTGCATATAAAAATTTGCATAGCCCAGTATGCAAAACAGTTATGAAAATAGGAAAACTCAATTTTTTTTTACATTTTTAAACTTCTTTGTTCACATAAATACACGGAGCCATTTCATTGTAAATCCCAAAACAAAAAATTTTATGTGTTTTTATAGATTGGCAATTTTAACATGCCACACATTTACAGTATTTTTTCCCTTGGTTCCCAATGTAAATGATTAAGAGATATTGTCAAATAATTTCTACAAACACTTGGATCCTTGTAATCTTGGGACTTTGTACTCCACTTCACTATCACTAGATGACATTTTCACAATGTAAAACCACCAAAATAATGGCAAAAATAGAAGAGAAATCACTTTGTTCCTCCACATGGGTGTCAGTCATTTGATACTACCGTGCTGGTGCGCTATGCGGGCTGTGGTTGGTTGAGTGCGAAACTATAAACACGGCTGGATGAAAGGGAGCTTCTCATTGGTTTGCACACCATGGCCATGTTCGCCCTTTATTTCCCAGAGGGAGAACATGGAACCAAGAAATACATTGTGGAAAACCTGTGGACTACCATTCCCCTGTTCAATGGTTTTAAGGGTCGATATTGCTTGGCCAGTATGAGGAAATCATAGAAAATGGATTTCTCTGTAATTTTCTAGGACCAACTCAAAATGTCTGATTTGGCGATGTCGCCCCTTTACCTCCGGATGCCTCAATTGATAAAACCTCTCTATTGTGAATAATTTTCAAGCAACTTTATGCTTACAGAGTAAATGACAACAAAAATATGATTTACATTCATTAACTTGCCAGTCATATTTACTATTAGCTTAAATTAATATTTCATGGAAAAGGAACATAAATACCACAAAATTTTAATAAAAGTAAAATGTGTGTCAAGTTTTTTTATGAATTAACCTTTTCAAAAAACATATTATTCTCCATTTACCTTTGAAGCAATATTCCATTTTAAGAAAAAGGCATCTAGTATTTGCATGGCATTTGTCAATGTAGTAGTAATACACTAGCTGTGTAATATTTTTTTATGAATTATGTACAAATGCTTGGACCTGGCTACAGGCACCTAATTCCGGGGCGTTATTATGTAATATTATTTAGAAGATGAGCCCTATTCACATGGAATAAGTGCACCAAAGGAGCCGTTGACTATAAATTCAAGCTTCCAAAGAATATGGTGTTCAAAAGGAAGAAGTAGATGAGGTAAGGAGAAATCCAGAAAGAAGATATCTTGCTTATTAAAAATAAAAAATAAATACTATATTAATAAATATGTAGATAAAAATATATTAAAATGGAAGGAGAATAGCAAATATGTAGTAAATAGTAATAGCAGTGTAGTATTTTTTTCATGAATTATTTAGTAAATATGTAGTAAATAGCTGTGTAGTATTTTTTTTTTTTATGAATTATTTAGTAAATATGTAGTAAATAGCTGCATAGTATTTTTTCATGAATTAGGTACAAATGCATGAACTATAAGCTGAAGAAAATTCTGTAAATATACACACAAGTGTGGGCAATAGCAATACAGTTACACCTCACTTGAGCATATTGGGTTTGATCCTTATTTAAGGCAGAAATTTATATCAAGATTATACTGCAGTGTACTAATTCTACTATAAAATGGACTATTACCCTGAGTAATTCAACTGCAGCCTAACTGTTGAATACAGAAGTTATTCTCACAACAATGACTTCTATTTTTAGCTTATATGTATATGAGGGTAACAGTGACTTAATCCCTGACAGTATTCAACAACTGAATGATGTTCACAGAATATGAAGTATGATAAAGTGGAGTAGTCAACGAAGATTATAAAAACTACTTGCTGCATGCTATTTCTAGAAAAACATGACTCCCTAGTCCATGACAGCAGTAGCACCTCAACTTTGCAGGAACTCTGGTGGTCTGACCTTTCTGCTATGTACAGTATAACAAAGTCCTTTAAATAATACAAAACCTATTAATCATAGGATGCACTTGAATATTTTTTAGATATCTTAAAGCTAATAGCAATTCCACATAGTTCATAACCCAACTTGCTTGTACTTGACACTTAACATTCAATTTAAGAGATATGGTATATCTCAAAATGTATTTCACCTAAATTGGTAGCATGAAAAAAATAATCAAAATGGTATGTATTGTATCAGATAAGAACTAGTACAGATGTCTGCTGGGTTGAGGTGTTACAGCACCTTAAAAAAACCCAGAAGTGATTAAGGATTAACAAGTTTGCCTGCAAAATACACAAGTTTAGAGCAATTATCGCGAATGTAGAACATAAATGGATGATCCGCAACAAATTGAGAAGTCCGCATCATCATCCTTGTGTTTGCAACCAGACCTGTTAAAAATTAATACAAAATTAAGGAAAAGTAGTTACCTACGTGGAACTACTGGCTATTAAAAACCAAATACCTTATAATTGCTAACTCACTTTTTATTACATCAACTGTTCCCTATCTAATAAGGAAAATCTACACTGCTATATGCGCTACTGTAAACAGTGTACTATGAAAAAAAAAATATCCATGAAAATCTTTTATTACTCAAGTCAGCTAGTGAGGAGACACACAGTTAAATCAAAGATTCCACTTCAGAACAATAATTGCCAAGTAACAGACAAATATTATTCAAGAAAGAATGAGCCAATATCATTCTCCCATGAGTATTTCTTCTAAAAAGAAAAATGCCTACTTAAATCATCCTCGGGTTGTGGAAAAGAACCAATTGGTGGAGATGCATAGATGGCACACCAAATAAAACAACAGACCTAGGTACATTCATGGAACAGGACAAGATTTTAAACTTTTTACTTAAGTTACACAATTTTCCTAACCAAGAATAACTAGGGAGGGTTGGAGTCAGGAAGAGCACCCATCCATAAAACATATGCTAAAACAAATTATGAAATCAGCTGTTCAGTGGGTATTAGAAACACCATGATAAGGTTCAGCACTGTATTCTCATGACACTAAAAATTATAAATTAAGTACAAAATGAAACTACTGCTAGCCTTAATAGATATCTTCACTGAAAGTCTATATTGCACCCTTCTCTTACGCCATATTTTGCATTGCAAACGTAACATTGTGTATAAAACTGCTCTGAGTACATAAAAATACAGCTTTAACTACTGTACTTGGTGTTATCTTTCATTAATACATAGCTTTCTTTTTCACAGAATTTAAAATATATCATTTGATGCTGCACAAAAATAACAAATTTCTAATTAACTTGTATTTTTCGTAGTTAACAGACCTTCGGTCTTAACAATAAGATAAATCTTCTAGTGCCAGCTGGAAACCAGTTACAAACAATCAAACATTGTAAATGCAAGGAATCTGTGACATATGGCATCTGATGCATAGTGGATGTGGAAGCAAGTCCAGGGACTGCGCTTGAATCCAGTGACACATTAGTCTTCCTTCAACCGCCTTGGAGAGTGGACCTTCTCTTTACTGTCCTCCCCCAAAAGCCGGTTTTTTGTCCTAAGCCCTTGCTATCATTTTTATTTTACCAGCTTAAAAAGTTCGGTGAGTGTCGATGTTTTTATTTGGTCTTCCATGGTTCCCGTGTTCACGTTCCCTCTGGGACAGATAAAACTTTACTTATAAAGCTTTTTATTCTGTTATTATATTTATAAAGCTTTTTATTCAGTTATTATTGAACACTGTTCTGTTTGGATACCAGCGACATCAGGTGATCTTAATTTTTTTCATACTACTTCTTGAAGTGGTGTTTTCTTATTCCTCAACAGTGGTAGTCATGGGTGCCCGAAGCATATTTTCTGAGAATGGCCAAATTGTGTGTGTGTGTTTGCGCAGTGGAACTGTGATGCCAATAATTTAAGTGAAGCAAGGTGCAATAAGAAAAAATACAATGTTACATTGCCTTTTTTCAATAGTTCCATATACTGTTCAGCTGAATCAAATATTTCTGGAAAGAACATTGCAGTTATATACTGCATACAAATATTATACAATACATAATGCCATCTTTAACTTACTTAAACTGAAAGAATATATTGTAAAATGTAAGGAACACAAAATGACATAGCTAAATGTAATATGTCTTATATATGTAAATCTTTTTCAGGATTCCAGGGGGGGCAAGCAACCCCTCTTGTCCCTATGTATGGTAGTTATAACGCTGCTCCACTCTGAATTTCTGTCACACCTCCCAATGACTCGCCAGACATCAACCCACTGGTGTGACTGAATGGTGAGAGGTGCCCAGCCTATCGTCTTGCACTCCTTCCCCCTATTTCCCTTCTTCTACTAACTCGATTGTGAAAGGGTTGCTGCAGAAATGTCTTTCTTGGAGAAGGTCTTGTCGTCTTAGGGGAAGGATTAGGCTTCACTAATCTCTTCTGAGGTGTTTGTTGAGCCTTTCTTATTTCAACAGGGTGATTTCCTGTCATCTTACTGACTGCTTGCTAAACCAATCTATCACCCTCCTATCAATCGCTGCTTCTAGTATGTCCTTTGGCAACAAAAATTGTGACTAAGATTTTGCCAATTCAAAGTGCTAACGGAGAGTCCGCATCTACAGCACAACTTAACTTGGCCAATGCTGCATCTCTTCTCATCAGCAGGATATTAGCCCAAACATTGGTACTTTAGTTAGTTAAATATGAAAATAGCTTTGGAACCAAACTGAAGCAATCTGACAAAGGCTGTTTTATCCACTAATCATTTGGCTGAATCTCAAATTGTAATCTTAGCCACCACTGTTAACCAAAGATCTAATCCCAAAGCTGTTTGGAAAATAGAAGCCATTGATTCCAATGTAGCACCTTGACAAGTAAGTGAGGGGCAGTCCATTTTCACCTGGTTCATGATCAACACAGGTCTTAACCGCACAACATCTGGATTGATATGGCTTTCTGGCAAAAGGAACAACAGGTGTCATAATATTTCCTATGTCTCAGCAAAGGGGAGGGGGAAGAAACTTGAACATTCTATTCGATCTCAAAGAATTATCCCTACATGAAATCGGTGCATTACCATGCTGTAACATCACTTCCGCATGACTTGAACACAGTAATTCATATGAGAACTTCATATCTTTCTTTGGTCCTAAAAGTGCTTCAATTCCAGCCAATCCTGGCTAATTCTTGAAAAACTGGCAGGTGAACACGTACATCAATACCTTTCACTACTCCTTGACTGAGAATGAGAATGTTACCTACTCCTCCAGACTAATGGTTTCTGTGAAGCTGTGCATCCATCATTAAAATTTCCACAGCCATAAATTGAGACCGTTAGGGACCTTGACCATGAATTTCCAGGCCAGGGGCAAACCACAACTTCACTGTTGTTCAACTTATCAGATGAATGAACTCTCTCATTTAATGGAGAAACTTCCAATGGTGTATTATTTAATCTTTTAATTTGAGCATTGCCATCTTTTCTCCTCATCTTGAAAGGCCTTACAGGAGATACTGGCACCTGATTACCAGTCTCTGTAGACCAATGATTTCCCACAGCAGATCCTCGAAATACTCTCAAAGAATTGCCAAAAACCTTTTCTGTCACTGTTGCAACTGCACTCACAGCAGCTTCCACCCTAACGACTGTCGATTTTTTCAGCCGTGAGAACGTATTAGAATGACAGCCATCATTCTTTGTTTCAGCACTAACAACTAATTTTTGGGCTTTATTTTTAACAGGGATGTGACAGTCCTCGCTTGAAGATGAAGAAAGAAATCTCCTCCTCTTGGCATGAGAATCAGCTAAGAAGAAGTCCCTTATCTTCCATCTTTGACTGGAACACGCGCTGACGTCGTGAAAGCTTGAGATGACGCAGAACCAGAAGAGGAAGAACAAGAAGAAGAAGCAGACTTGCATCTTTTCTTCTTGCATGTCCAAAAAAAAATCTGCAATTTATGGCGCAAAAACGGGCTGCGTTCCAGTTATCGGTGCCATAAGGCTGATTATAGTGCCATAAGGTGATTACGGTGCTGTTAACCGGTTAATGGCACCTTAAGCCCCCATTATGGTACCATAAATCATAGTTTTGGTTAATAGCGGTTTTCGCTTATCGGGACACCCCTGGGAATGAAACCCCCGTTAAGCAGAGCATGTGATGGTCAGGTATAGTCAGCAGCAGTCTTGGAAGACAGCATTTGATGGTCAGTTATATTGTATGTTTTCTGAAGTTGTTTTGATTTGCTGGTGATATTGTGTGTTAGCAGTTTGTTGTGCCTATAATGTTGAAGTTTATTGTGCTTGTGCATTGGAAGATAGTTGAGCTTGTGAGTTTCTGTTGTATTGTAAGTGGGTTGTTGTAGTTGTGAGTTGTTGGGGGTTGTTGGTGAGCTGTTGTGATTTCTTGGTGTTGTTTGTGGGTGGTTGTATGTGGGCTTGTAGTGTTGTTGTTTTTATGTTGTTGGTGTTCATCTGCGCAATAATTTGTTGTGTTCTTGAGTTACTCTATGACTGTAGTACTCGGTTGTTTGTTTTGAGTTTTGATTCTCGGTGGTTGTTGTCTCTCGAAAACTGTACCCAGGGGAAAGCACAGCTTCTCGCCCTGAAGTCAGTCATTGATGGTGAGTACGAGAGTGTGAGAATTTCGTTTGTGTCTGTAGGTGAACCAATGGTCCTGTCGAGTAAAAGTAATGTAGAGGGGAAAGTGTGGCTGAGGGTCTTTTTTAAGTAGGTAGGATTAATAACTGTGGGGAACTTTGCTTGCTTTGTGTTAGCTTTGATTCCGCCACAGTATTTTTGGCACCCGAAAAAGGACTGCGAAAGTGGCAGAGACGGGAAGGTTAGTGCATCATGTGTATGAGTAGTTGAAAAAGTCAGGATGGATGGACCAAGTGAGGTAGAGAGGTTGGCGAGAGAAGTTGGGAAAGCAATGGAAGTGGAGAATGAGAGTCTTAGGATTGAGAATGAGGAACTGAAGAGCGAGTTGGAGGAGATGAGAGGAATGCTAAGGAGTGTGAAAGTGGAAATGAAAGAAGTGAAAGGGGCTGAAGAGCGAATGATTAGAAAAGTGGATAAGAAGCTTAAGTTGATGACGACTAATGTTCAAGAAATTATTAAGGGGCTTCTTGGAGAGGGATCTGTCGCAGGTAGGTCTCCTGGGTCTTGTGATGGGCCAGGAGCAATTAAGAGAGTGAAAAGAACAAATGGATGAAAGCATGTGTGAGGAAAGCGATATGGTTGTGGTAAATGAGGAGAAGAAAGAGAAGGTACATAATAAGGATAGATCAGAGCAGAAGGGTGAGAAGGGAGCTGCGAGTACAGGAAGGGCTAAAGGGAAGATGATTAGTATGGATGGTCTGCAAGATAATAGAGAATGAATGAAGATGAGAAGAGAATTGAGAGTAAGGAACAGAATGAGAGTGAGTTAGATAGCGATGAATGGGAACAGGTAAGTACAAAGAAGGGTAAGAAGAGCGTAATCAGGAGTATGGATGTCAGTATGGAAGTTGATTCGTTATATTTGGAAGAGGTTAAGGTGGGTCAAGATGGAAGTAGCAGAAGTGAGAGTGAGTGAGAAGTATGAAAGGTTGTGTATATGAGAGAGGTACCCTGATGTGCACGATACAAGAAATACTGCAGTAGGGGTACAGGGGACTTTTTTAAGGAATATGAGAAGTATTGTGTGGCTAAGTATGAGGACAACAAGAGAGTGTGGGTTAGGGAACTAGGAGAATTCTTGACTGGGTATTTGCTGAATATGTATGGAATAATGATGAATGTGAGAGTTGTACCATATGAAAGTGTTAAAACTAGGATTAGAACAGGCTAGAAGGGTAAAAAGTTGTGCTAGGTTAGGTATAGGAGGAGGAATGATTTTGAGGAGGCAAGAATGGACATTGGTCAGCCTCTGTCTATGTATGTCTGTAGGTTGGAACATTAGCTAGGAAAAAGTTTGGGGACGAAGGGATAAATGAATGTAAGGAGTTAGTGAGGAAGTTGTTAGCGACTGTGCCTGAGAATGTGTATGAATTCATATATTTGAAGCTTAAGAAGAAAATTCAATGGACGAATGAAAGGTTAATGTAGAACAACATTTTAGAAATAGTAGAGGATTATGAGTTAAATAGGTGTATGAAAGAGAGTTGAAGTGTTAGTGTTAGGACTGTAGTAGCTGAGGGTACACCAGAGTTTAAGAGCTATAAGGAAGCAGTTTTAGAAGGGCCGAGGTGAATGACAAAGTGAGCGGTTGATATGAGCATTAGAGCAAGTAATGTAAGGATGGTGAAACCTACGAGAGATAGGAGTGCGAGTGTCGGAAGGTTAGGGTCAGTTAGCTGCGAGCAGGAGCAGAAGTGTTATAGATGAGGGAAACCAAGGGCATAAGAAGACGCAATGTCGGTGGGCGTTAGAAGCTTGTTTCAGGTGTGGGAAGGCAGGGCATTTAGTTAGTGAGTGTCAGAGAGATAGGGATATTAAATATTACAGGTGTGGGCAAACAGGGCATATAACTAGTGGATGTTGGGGTACCCGAGTGAATGTGGTTTGTGGTAATTGTGGAAAGAATGGGCATTATGCTAGGATGTGTAAGGAACCGCATGCAAAATGTGTTGAATATGGAATGAAAGGTCATGTAGTGGGTGTGTGTGGGCAAAAGAGGATGAGTCAGGCTGGGAGTTTGGGAAACTAGGTGTCAAGGGGATTCAGTTGGGTGGGTCCTCTAGTGTGTGACCACAATATGTTCGGGAGAATGCGACGATTGTATGGGTGAAGGTGAATAAGTATGAGCCAAGTGTCAGTGAAATGGGTCTGGGAGATCGACTGTTAGTGATAGTTGAGTATGGAAGAAAACAGGAGGTAAAGAAAGGGAATGAAAGGGAAAAGCGAGAACTGCATGATAGAGGGGTTAGTGCTAGCGTAAAGATGGTTGATAAAGCATGTAATATGGATAACTTTGAGGGAATGATACTTGTAGTGTGTGTGGGTTTGAATGAACAGGGGTAAGCAAGACTTCAGTGGGAAGGAAACCAAGTAGTACAGAGGTAGTTGGTAGTATGGATGAATCTTTGCGAGTCTGACAGAAGTATGGATGAACTGAATAGTTTGGTAGCAGAATTAAGGGAGATATTGGGGCCAGAGCTGGAAGGAGTTGATGAGGTAGTGAATGAGATTTTGGAGGATAGTAGTGAAGGAGATAATGGGAATCTGAATGAAAGTGGTTTGGAGGAGGAAGTGACTGGCGATGTAATTGAGAGATCATGTGAGGGTTCTCAAACGAGATCCAGGGGGCCTGTATCCGAGCATCCTTGGGTGTTGCGAAAGGCAATTTAATGTAGATGTTGTGAGTATAAGGAGACGTTGTCAAATGTAATCGGGGAGGTAATATGGAGGAGTAAGATGGTAATTTAAATTTGACAACGGATGAGAGAGAGAGAGAGAGGCTGGTTGTTAGCTCGTTAAGTTTTTTGTGTTCATGTGAATGGATAGTTAACAAGCGAATTGCTCGTTCGATGACCAGTTGTTGTGTCTGTTGAGTTAGTGGCAGGTTCAGTCTGTATTTTTGAGTCAGTCTGAGATCAGAGCCTGTGATGGTCAGGTATAGTTGGCAGCAGTCTTGGAAAACAGCATCGATGGTCAGTTATATTGTATGTTTCCTGAATTTGTTTTGATTTGCTGGTGATATTGTGTGTTAGCAGTTTGTTGTGCCTATACTGTTGAAGTTTATTGTGCTTGTGCATTGGAAGGTTGTTGAGCTTGTGAGTTTCTGTTGTGTTGTATGTGAGTTGTTGTAGTTGTGAGTTGTTGGGGGTTGTTGTTGGTGAGCTGTTGTGATTTCTTGGTGTTGTTTGTGAGTGGTTGTATGTGGACTTGTGGTGTTGTTTTTATGTTGCTGATGTTTGTCTGCGCAGTGATCTGTTGTGTTTTGAGTTACTGTATGAATGTAGTACTCGGTTGTTTGTTTTGTGTTGCGATTCTGGGTGGTTGTTGTGTCTCGACGACTGTACCCAGGGGACAGCACAGCTTCTTGCCCAGAAGTCAGTCATTGATGGTGAGTACGAGAGTGTGAGAATTTCGTTCGTGTCTGTAAGTGAACCAATTGTCCTGTCTAGTAAAAGTAACGCAGAGGGGAAAGTGTGGACGAGGGTCTTTTTTGAGAGTCTGTACAATTAACGTGACTGTGGGGAATTTTGCTTGCTTTGTTGTTAGTTTTGATTCCACCACAGTGTCTCCTTTCTCCTGTACTGACCCTTCTTATAAAACCCTGCGAGACCCCGAAGAAACCTTGGTCGGAGGGGTAAAATGATCCATGATATCCAGATACCCGTACAAACCAACAGGAATTATACACAATGAAACACAGAAAGAAAAGAAAAAGCAGGCAAACTAAACTGGCTTTAAAAGGACTGAGAGCAAAATGTGTCTTCTCTTAGAGACGTTAAGAAAGTAACCGATGTGATCACAAGATGCTGAAGGAATTGTGGGAGATCCCACAGATGCCAATAGTTCCTTGCATACACAATTTTTTATTCAATTTACCGGTTTTATAGCTGGCACTAGAAGACTTATCTTAATGTTAAGACCAAAGGTTTGTTTCGTACATGAGCAATAAAAGATTGAACGATAACAACGTAAATGGAACCTCTGGCAACAGAGGCGCTTCATCCAGCAACCAGGTAAACAGCCCAATTGACGGGGAAGACGATAGTACTTGGAGGTCGTCATCCAGCAACTGACCACCATAACGACAGTAACTACCAACCAGAGACTAGAGCTAGAGGCAAACCAGAAGAAGAAATGGACAAGAGAAGAAAATTAGGAAATATGAAGATGCTACATCAGGAGCAACCTGGTGGAAAGAAGATACAGACAAAACTTGGTCAACACCTGGAATGAGAGAAATAATAGCCCCCAACCTGAACAGAGGCTGGCAGACCAAGTAAGGACCATAAAGAAAAAGAACTGACTTTCAACAATAGACGTACTGGAAAGAGAAATAACTCCCAGCAATGAAAGACAAGAAGAAAAACCAAGAGATGATATCACAGAAGACAACAGGAATGATGAGCTACCAAACAACGGAACATGAAGAAACAGCAAAGATGTAACAGAGGGGCCGGAATAATAACAATAATAATAATAATATATTTTTAATATCTCTCTTGCGCATGCATCATACCATGAGCAGGTTTAAACTCTGGACAACTGCACTGTGAAGTTCAGGTGATACTGAGCTACCTTCTCATGGTTATACAACTGTACGATAATCATGTAATCTTGGACTGTGACCCTGTGCAATATAATCTTTGATTTCTAAAAATTATCCACACATCTATCTGGAATCCATCACCACAGTTGAATGAATTAGCCAACACTGACTTCATCTAAAGTTGAAGTTCTATTCTAAAGTTCGAAGTGTAAGGTTAAAATCAACTTGATGATACTGACAGTGGTTAAATTACCTAATAAAGTGAGAGATCTCCCTCTACATACGGATTATACTCCCAAGCTATTCACCAACTCCATTCAATATGAAGGCTTAGTTTTAGAGGACAAGTATTTTGGATAGGAGAGGATAAAAGATTAGTTTAACCTGACATTTGTATCTGCTCCTCTCAGTGATTGTTATCTCTTCCTAATATTGTACAGTGCAAAGTTTCTTCCAGTCCTCTTCTTTTGAAGACCACTATGCTATTAATGGTTATAATAACAGATTTCTGTACCAATGGTGGATAATATAGCCAGTTCAAGAACACTACTGTTAGAAGGTTCAGATCCTTCTAAAGAAAGTTTTCCTTTTATTTAAATATTCTGATATTTTGTGCCTGGAAGGAAATGAGTCTACTCAAATCTGCATTATCCTAAAGTATTGTAAGTTACATAAAGTTCTTGAATTTTATGCTTGTGATCAAATAACCTTTAAAATTTTATGCTTGTAATCAAATAACCTTTCAAATTTATGGTTGTAATCAAATATCCTTAAGTTCATTCCAAAGAAATCTGTGAATTTTTCAGCAAATTCTTCAAATTATCCAGAGTACTGCACACTAGGCCTACTAATTTATGTCAAGATAAAAATAAATTTGTTTTAATTTTCTTTCCTACTATTCACAAGTACCTACTGTAACACCTCAACTGCGCTGAACACAACCTAATTCCATACTCACAACATTCAAAATGAATGCAAGCTTCAAACACAATACCAAAACCGATTATTCCTAGATTTCTAGAAAATCTTCCAGTTCCACAGTCTCCTGTGATGTGATATGCCAATTACAAATTGTGGGATAACTTCCCTACAACAAGAAAGCTGGTACAGTGATTCTCCATAACCATCTGATGCCTCTGGTAGTAAGTGAATAATATAATATGATGGTTGTGTTTAAAGAATAGGCATCACTCCAAGCCTTACATTTTTCATCAACTTAACAAATGCAGGTACTGTACATTACATGATTCTTACGATTCTGAAATGATTATAACTTATGAGAATTTATTGCCAGGGAACTTTTCTATTTCTGTTTTATGGATCCATATAGTAGCTTCAAAACAGGTACTGCTCCATGCCTCAGAGCGTCAAGTACACACCAACACTGGTATAATATAAAGTATACCCTGTGCTTAAATAGCATAGCTACTTGAAAGATATTCCCCCATGAGAATTTTCAGATGTCAGTGTCTGAACAGCCCATACTCCATGATAATAGCAGGTGGAGAATACATCCAAACATACATTCTTATGTTAGTGAGTTACATCCAAAAAACTACAGATTAAGGCGAGTCTGTGAATCCCTGTCGATGGACAAGGAAACAACAAAAGCAAAAGGACATATTCATGGTGATTATGTGAAAAAAACTAAGATAATGAAAATCAGCACAAAACCCTAACAGATTACAACAGATCATGTAGTTAAGGAACATCAGCCACCACTAAACTGGAATTGTTTAAGGTATCCGAGAGATCTGATTCACAAGTTACATAATATTAGAACAACCATAACACAAGGTCAACCAAATTTCTTAGGCAATGGTATTAATTGTTAAGAAACTTAGCTTCCCAATATGTAATCTCCGTCTAACTGCTCTCTCCTCCTGCACTGACAAGGTTGAAAGATCATTACTAATTCAATATGCAATTCTCATCTAATGACCAGGAAAAATTTCTTTGGATGAGATGAAAAATGGGAGCTTTTACTTCTTAAGGAAGTCTCTTCAACTTGAACTTTTCACTTGATTATTGGGGTTTTACATGCTACAATAATTACCTTATAACAATAAAGTTTGCTTAACTTCTTTATAAATAATGCAAGCAGTGTGCATAAAGACAGTACGTACCTGTAATTATACCACGACAGAAAAGAGAGAGAGCAAGCATGTGATGAAAATGAAAATGCAATACAAAAATATGAAATAAAAAGCATAAATTCACAACCAACCCTAAACTACAAAAAGAGAAATTTTTACAGAAAAAAAGGGGAAATAGCAGCAAAATATGCAAGCTGAAGCATAAGTAGAAGCTACTATACAAAAAGCAAAAACTGTGTGTACACATTAGGACAACATAGCATGGTGCATTGTGCAGTCAACTAATACCTTAATAACTTTAATACATTGTGACCTCAGTCACAGCATAATAAAGTCAAGATCTTGGCATCTATCATCTCTAATATGTACTGTATACTCAGCCAAGTTTTTAGTATTCTAGTCAATCACTTCACTTGTTATTTCCGTTTTCTGAACTGCTAATTTTTTTCAGTTATCTCCCTGTCATTTTGCACTTATGTGCAACTTCACTGGTGACCCAGTACTTCTAATTCACTTTTCTTGAGCCTATAATCTGTGCAATTCAATTTTTAATGTTATTAGTACCTTGATGTCTAATTTCTTGTCAATAAAGTTCATATACTAACAGGTAAAAACATTTTCCCAAAATTCTGCTCCCACAAATTAAAAAAACTGGTTATAAATGTCTACATCAGTCACACTCTCCCACTGCACCTACACTATCAACAAGTGGTGCCAGCAAGAGAGCCGTGCCTCTAGGAAGGTTGCAAGGGCCATAAAATTGTTTTACAGGGGATACATGAATACTGCACTAGCTACAAGAAGGGTGCGATTCCCTGAAAAATTACAAATTTTTAAATCAATTTGTATTTTTCATTGCTAACAAACCTTGGGTCTTAAGAATAGGATGCTTTTCAAGCACAGCTCATGTAACCCCTGCTGAAGTAGATTTTATGGTAAACTTTATGATCTATTACAAGGATCAGAGGACTGCCCAGTACCTCAAGCAGAATAGCGTTGCTATCAGCAGTGATCCTGAGAATGGATGCCACTATTCATACATCGGTAAGACCATGACCCACCTTTCCAAGAGGATTGGTGTCTATTTACATGAAGGGGCAGTATACCAATACTGCATGAGGGAACATGGCAGCACCCCCAGTGACAGCAGATCATGAGGAACACCACAATCCTTCATGACAACATGCACCACTTCCGCCTATGCTACAAGGAGTCCCTTGCCATTCTTCGGAAGAAACCCACACTTAACATTACTCAGGAGACCCTCCTCCAAAATAATGTCAGGAAAACAATGAAGCACATCTCCGAAATATTGGAACAGCTGCCCTATTCCTCAAGCAGTGAGCCCGATGAGCATAACTCCCTGGGTGACAGCCAATCAGTACCTTTGTCTCTTGACCAAACTCACAGCCAATATGAGAGCTCCCTAGCTCCCTATCCATGATCATCCAATGACAAATCCACCACTTTTTGACAACCCATTTTTGGAAATAATATACATATTATAGTAATAATAATACATAACATTAGATCTTCCTTACAGGATGACTTGTCTAACTTCATTTTTCCATGAATTTTACAAATTAATAAATTCTTGTCTAAACTGAGACTTTCATCTCATGAATATTGCCAACATGTGGAACTTGTTTACTTTCCATCATGTTTTTCTTCATCTGACATTCATATGATTTTCTTTGGTCTACTACTAAGGACTTGTCCACTGGATCTAATCTCGCTTTTAAAAGTCTGAAGCTTACCTAATATAAGAGTACAGCAATTGTGTCCCTTACTAGGCTGATGGTCACCAATAATGCTGTCCAAGTGATGTTTTAAAACACTTCCTATTTTACATTTGGGTTACACTGTATGTCGCAAAATGAATCTCCAATTCTTTGCCATAAATATCTACTAATCCCATTCTTGTGTGATACTAAATTTAAACAATGTTAGAGAGGCAGATTTAACATGACTATTTTCTTTTAGCTCTTGCAGTAAACTAGAAAATGATAAATAATAGTTTCTCAGTATTTACTGGAAATAATATCTGCATTAACTTGTTACATTCATTTGATGGTCATTGCTTAATTTTCAGTTGTTTGTCACACACACACACACACACACACACACACACACACACACACACACACACACACACACACACACACACACACACACGAGGAGGCTTTCAAGAAGTGTGGGCACAAAAGGTTACAATTCAAGCCTTGGTTACTTTGGGAAGATTGTATGACTACTAAGGAAGTTGCTGATAGATGTCCCAAGCTGAAAAACAGACTAAGACCTCAAAGATCCTGGTGGATTAAAGAGAAGCGACGAGAAGAAATAAATCTGTAAATTGATGGATATAAAAGTAGAAGGATAAAGATCAATGACAGGGAAAAGAAATTCATGGAGAATGGGACATAGATAATGACTTTGACCAGATAGGAATTCAAGCAGAACGTGCACAGGCTAAAGAGAGAATTATATTGCCCAACCTTTCAAGGTAAAATTAATCTGAAAACATTACTGATGAAGATGTCATGAAATTCGACTCTTGAATTATATTATTTACAGTACTTCCATGATTTTCTAAATAATCATGCACTGGTAATAGCAGAAAAGGCATCCAGTAACAGAAGGTACATATTTCTACCTTCAGGAAGATCACACTAGATGCTGCTACTTGACAAGAAAGTTTTATAGCTTATACATACTTTATTTGGCTAGTAATAAAAAACAGCAATGATAATCCTATAATGGTCTCTATCTCAGCAGTCATCCTGTACTAGATATCATAATTAAATATTTTTACAAATCAGAAGATATACTGCACATCACCACAACTTGTCTTTCAAAGTAGTAGACAGGAACCAAAAAAAAACAATTTATTCCTGGATGTGTGAACCTATAAAAAGAAGCATTCCCTCCATACTTCAAGCTTATTATGCATTCAGCCATAAAAGTCTACTGTTCCATACTCACTCAAGGAAAATATTTTTGCTGTGATGTAATTCCCTTCACCCAATGACCTGGTTACCCAAAGAAACATAAATAACACAAGAACATAAGAGAATATAACACTCACCAGTGGCAGCAGCAGCTTCAGAGCCTTCTTCATTTACTTCCAGAAAAGCTTTATGTAAAACTTTGGATACAAAAAGATCTTTATTTCCACTAATGCCAGAGAGATCTGCATCTTTTTCAGAAAACAGATCAACCATTCCCATCTGGAAAAAAATATAGGAGCACCTAATTATTTCCAAATACTATCTAATAATGACCTCATAATTATTTCTAAACACCTAATAATGCACTCAAGTTAGAATTCATAACAAGAGAACTTTTTTTACTTGATGAAATGTCACCTAGTAATCCTTGTATGGCACACTTTGATGGCACAAAAGGTTCTTTGTAGTGTCCTTTTAAATTCATTTGCATTGTTTTCTACCTTTTACTTTTATTTCATACAATCTGGTTTCTTCCAATGCAGTTGTCTGACTTCTTTATTTTTACCTTACTCTAGTTTTTACACTTCATACAATACAGTACTACGTATAACACTTCCAGTGAGCCCCATTAGCCTAAATGTGCAGAACATAAGTGCTTTAATCTACCAATAATAATACAAAATACATTCAGTCTTGTACTTAAAACGAAAGCTGTTGCTAAAACTCCTCAGGGGCTATGTATCAGTGCTACTGTAATTTTCTAGACAGTCTGAAAACAAAGACTGATAAACCATTAATAGGACCTTTACAGTAAACTAATGCATAAAAGTTGAAAGGGCAATCAGGTGAAGGAGAGCAGCATTACGAGAAATTTTCATTCAAAACTACAGTAATTCTTTAAAAATTTGAGTGCTAGTAGTACTTGTTATGAAAGAACTAATTTTACTGTAAGAGATTTGTTTTTTGCTGATAATGTACTCAATCTCTATTGACAAAATTATGGCATATTCTTACAAAGATACAGAATTAAAACAAGCATACAAAAATTTTGGATTTACTACTATTTCAATAAAAACAGTTATGCAGCACAGAGTGGGATTTTTACATGGATTAAATATATTGATACATACTTTATCTGTCTTGGCTCTATTTTCTCCTAAACCTTATTCTAGATGAAGAAACAATGATCAGAACAGCTTAGGCAGTAAGAGGTTTGGGCTCCTTTTTTCTGAAAAGCCTGGGTCAATAGAATGCTAACAATAAAACAATGGTCAGAGATGACAAAGACTGAGTGCCATCCTGCTTGTTCAGTGGTGTGGAGGGATGGCCCATACTAGTTCCTGAGACTTAATGTGGAGGTCCTGAACAGGGCAAACTTTTACTCCATTTATACAAACATCAGTATGCAAGAACTGTAGTGCTAACGAAGAGATATGTAGGACAGGTCTGTTAAAAAGCTTATGCTGCATATGTATTTGGGTGTACACAGTGAGAACCCTCAGTTTTACAGTACAAGTTTGCGTAACTGGCTTTTGTTACACAGAAGGCAACATAGGTTTAGTGAGGTTGTGGTAACAATAATGATTTTTGGTAGAACTCTAACTTAATTACAGCTTACTCCTTTTAAGGTGTATGTGCTACTTCATACATGCTACTTAGTTAATTTTGATGTAAATTGTGTTATAAGGACGACCAAGCCCCATTCCCCTTTCCTCAGTGGGCATGGACCTCCTCACTGCAAAAAAGGGGCTGTACTAGCCCCTCAAGAATGACTGCTGTACACTGTTTGTGATTGTATATTCTTTTTCAGTTCTGTTTTCTATCATGTACAGAGTTCTTTATAGCATATTTAATTTACTACATGATTTCCAAAATTTCTATATAGATGGTAGATTTCATTTAACTGTCCACTTTGGTTAATTTGACTGAATACCTGTTGAGTGCCACATGTTTTCACACAAGGTTGATATGAACATTAAAAAAGGGAGAAAAAGATCAATTATGTGAAATTTTGTTTACATTCTTTTCTTGTTATACACATTTTTTGAGGTAAAAATGTGTATATAAAAAAGCAAACATTTCATTAAGTGATAATTTTCTTCTATTATTGACTAGAATGCAAATGGTCACCGACTTATCTTCTACTTTAGTTCAAATGATAGTGCCTCCCTTCATGATAGTATCTCAGCTAACTCCTTAAGATTTTAATTGACAGTTCAGTAAGATTACGTACAGTGTTACATTTCTAGTCTTACACAGAGCTTGTCTACCGATTTGTTCTTCCAAAATGAGCGACATCTGGAGCTGATGAGTTTTAAAGGCTAGAAGCAATGCAGTGAAAGTCAAACGATGTGTTGTAGTTGATCTCTGCATTAAGCTTTCATTTACCAAGCTACTGAAGTTCTACTAGCCTTTATACAACAAATTATTCTGATTTATGCTTTTTACTAATAAAACAAGTCTTGTTCTGATACCAATTAGAGAATCAATTCCTTGAAGGCCCACCGACAGTTTGTTTGAAGTACTCTGTGTTCCTCAATAATTCGTACATCACATGACAAATATCTATAAAAAAAAAATCTGCTCCTTCCTGATTTCTTTTATACTGCTCACCTCCGGAAACTTAAATTCAAATCTCTCATTTTCAGTTTGGATGACATCACCCTCAACAACCTGTTCAAGAACTAATAAATTAAGCAAAATGCACAGAGTATTCTTTGTGCAATGACTTCCAGCATTCCTATACTAGAAGCTACATTCAAGTATGGTAATGTGGAACATGCTATTATCTTAATACAAGTTTCATTCTACTCAACAAAAGTTTGTTCCATTGTTAATTTTTATTATGATTAAACATTAACAACCACTACAGTTAATAATTATACTTTGCAAACACATTACAGGCTCCACATACAGTTTACGAGGTATTTTAAGTAATACTTACACCAGACAAATGATCCCCAAGGTCCAGTGATTCCTCAAGCTTAAATTTTGGTAAAGTAACCTCTACTTCTACATTATACATTCGTTTATCAAGTTCATTCAAGTCAGCGGTGGCTAATTTCTCTTCTAGTGCAGCAAGGCCATCTCGTTCATTGGGCAATACAATAACCATACTCAGTCTTGATCCCTAAAATACATTTAGAAAACATTATTTACTATACAGTATATTTTCATGGCATATATGTTGATGATGTGAAGACATAAGTAGAGATATTTATCTTCTGAAAGCTTCACAGAACTTCCTTCTTTGAAAACATAAAACTCAAGATTAAGAGTACAGTAATTATCAATACATGTCCTATATATGTATAGTGGAAAACCATTAACAATTTATATACATGAAAAACCTTCATACGAAAAACATACTTAATAAGACTTGTGGAATAAGACCTCAGTAGCCAGTGTTGTTGACTTCCAAGAGCCAGTGAAATTAAACATTTTTACAGACACATTTACTTTAAATGATCTGGAGAAAAGCAAAACCAAGGTTGACGACTCAGGAAATATTGGTGGCAAATATTTCTAGGTCCCATAAGCCTATTGTAGTTGTGGCCAAAGGCTATGGCAGCACCAGTATGTAGTACATGGTTTGAAAACAAAAGCAGAAAATAAGAGATGGGGAATATCATCCTTGAGCATTGGTGAGTGAAGTCACAGCAAATCTTTATGTAAGAAATGACAGAAGTCACCATTGTGCTTGATGAGCAACGCTTTGACTGTCCCAAGTCAAATCCAAGAGTGTCTTAGCATTATATTATACACGATCATAAATATTAACATCACTACCTACTAATAATTTACCAGATGTACAGAGCATGGTCACAGATTTGGAACCCTTGAAGAAGACACCGACATACAGAAAGCAGTCACTGAAAAACATCTAGATCTTCAAGGTGCCAAAGCCAGATAACAGTGTCTACACATCCACAAATTATTTCACTTGTAGAGAATGCAAATGAATTCTTGAACCTAGTTCCTCTTCTTAATAAACTCAATGAGGTTTCTCATATCTACAACTTGAGGGGGATCAGTTCATTGTCATCAAAGAACAATAATGGAGGAAGAAGTCACTTCTGGAGTAATCCCTTCCCACATGCCTAATAATGAATTATGTGAGAAACTGTCTTCTGCCTAAGGTACATGGCTCTGGAACAGACTTATGGGTAGTCAACATTCTTCAAGAAAGATACTGGAACCTGTTCTCGGCAGACATCCCTACACTATCACCATCTCCTGTGGTTTACATGACATGTACGGCCATATCTAAAGAGATTTGTAGTCCTGGATGATGAAATTACAAGCATGCTGCAGATAGTGGCCTTCAAGGCAGTGCAAGATGATTCAACAGGCTTTTAAGGGGGCTGGCCGGTACCCATATATATGGGGGTATAGGGCAAAAAATGCAGTCATGAAAAAATTCATGGAGCTTCATATGGCAATGGAGAATGCGTATACGAAATATTTTGTCAAAATTGCTCTTAAAAATGCAATATTTATTCTGTTATCGTAAATTTTGATAATTATTGTCAAAGAAATTGTGAGTAATGGCATCTGTAGAGATTCCATGAGTTGCAGGAGGGAAGGTTTTCAGCTTACCACCCTTCAGTGCGAGCAGAAACATGAAAGAGGGTACATGTTCGAGTTTCACCTCTGACATTCGCTTGCTTTTACATCTGTTTATCTTTGTTTCGGCAAGAATTTCATCATGCCAAAGAGGAAAAGACAAGGAAAACATCTCGCTCACATAAAGAAAAAGAAAATTTGCTCTAATGAGCTGAGTTAATGAAGGAGAGGGAGAGAGAGAGTTGCGTAGGAAGGAGTGCCTTGCCTGATGCAGTGCCCCAGGCTACGATCTATGAGCAAAGGGATCTTCATTTATGATTAAATTATAATAAATAACATAGTTTTAGTTTATTAATACCCAAAAAGAAATATAACATTCATAATAATCATTATTTATTAACACTCTTTGTAAAAATACAAAGAACCTTTGAACACCCATATCTCAAAACAATACTTACTGACCTTCAAATACTATCTTCTCCCTTAGTTTTAAAGCTATAGCATTGAAATTTGGTATATAACTTAGAAAGCCATTATAGAACAATCAAATGAAGCCCTTTTTTCCAATTTTTGTTTCGTTTCTTATCTAAAAATTTTTCCTGATTTATAGAGTTTATTTTTTTACCATAATGAAAAATTCATATCTAGCAAAAAAATTACTTTTAGAAAAAATTAATTTGATTGGAGGTCTCCATCAGGTCTATATATGGTAGTAATTCCAAGTCTTAACATTAAATGTCAAGGGAGATAGAATTTGAAAAATAGTTATTTTCAGGATAAATTGCCCTGGCGTCACAAAACTGAAGGGCAGAGGCAAAATTCATTTGCAGTTTGGAGATGTCCCAAGTCACCTTATTAAGTGGTATGAATGTCAAAGTCCTGTCCTTAAAAAATGGCATTAGCCAGCCAGCCCCCTTAAAGCAGAATCACTTTTATGGCCAAGAAGTCTGAAAGTTGAACACTGATGAAGACTTATGGGGGTTATAAGTGGAATAACTTATGTGTAAACAAGTCCAAAGAATTTTAAGAAACTTTACATTTTTTATATCTTATAACTGGTCTCTTTTTATGTGAAAATATACCAAATTTGTAACTAATTTGTATTTTTCATAACTAACAAACCTGAGGTCTTAACATTAGGATTTACTAGCGCCAAGCTGGAAACCGGTAGAATTAAAATTACACTTGTGAGATCCAGGGACTAATGGCATCTATACCAGGTCACGGGGCATGTATACCCAGAATGCCCACGGCTACCTGTGACCCATCAGTTATATTTCTAACCCAGTTTAGACTGCTAGAGGGGTGGTTCGAGGTGGGCCTTTAACTGTTAAGACCTCAGGTTTGTTAGTTATGAAAAATACAAATTAGTTACAAATTTGGTATTTGTTCATACACGAAACAAACCTTCGGTCTTAACATTAGGATAGACTTACTATTGGAGGGAGGTAAGTCTCTACAACTGACTGGAAGTTTGCCACCTTATCCATTTCCGAATATATAGGGAAATTTTAGAGATGGACAATGAACCTAGGACCAAAGATATAAGCGGATCTATTGGTTTCCTCCCACTGGGTGTAGATACCATTCTACTGTTTACTCTTGTCCCTTGCGACTGGATGCACCTTCACCCCTCTTTCCTTATTAACCAGAGGGGTGTGTTGCTACTGAAAAGTATATCATCAGCTAAGATAGCTTCACAGTATGGCTGACCATCTCACCTGCATCTAGTCCGTTCCAGCACATGACGGTACTCTCCTTCATATTGCCCGTAGTTAAAGGAGTAGGAAGAAAGTAGTAAAGAAAAAAGACCAGTCATCCCATTCATTCTACTTTCATACCTTCATCTTAGACTAGACGCAAACTGACCCGCCAGGGGCACTGGATGAACTATATCACTTGTTGGGCCGCCACCACTGGACCCAAGGAAAAGGTGTCCAAGGATCTATGGGCAACATCTTTCAAATAAAATGAGGTGAAAGTTGTTTGGCGCTTCCACACGCCAGCTTTCAGAATTTTATCCACAGACATGTTCTTCTTAAATGCCAGGGAAGCACTCACACTCCTGATGTCATGAGCTCTAGCTCCCACCTGGCTATCTGACCCTCTGTCTTCTGCAGTATAAGCATTTCTGATTGTCTCCCTTAGCCAAATGATATTGTATTCTTGGACACTTCCTTCTTGATCCGTCCTGTACTTACGAACAACCTCTGGCACCCCGGCCTGAGGTGCCTTGTTCTCTTTAAGTACTCCCTTAGTGCCCTGACGGGGCACAGGAGCATTTCAGCTTTGTCGTTGTCTACAAAGTCTGCCAAGGAAGGTATGGTAAAGGAGTCGAATCTGCCGTCTACTATTGTTGGATTTTGGGTCTTTGCCACGAATTCTGGGACAAACTCACACACCATTGATCTCCAACCTCTCGAGTGCTTTATGAGATATGAGAGGCCATGTAGCTCCCCCACCCTTTTGGTTGAAGCCAGGGCCAATAAGAAGACTGTCTTCAGGGTCAGGCTCCTATCCGTGGACTGCCTTAGTGGTTCGTAAGGGGGTTTTGTCAGACTACTCAGTACCTTGGTCAGATCCCAATCTGGGCTTTTAGTTCCTTTGGTGGGCATGACTGTTCAAAGCTCCTCATCAGCATGGCAACTCCCATGAAGACGATATGTCCACTCCTTTCATTCGTAAGACTGAGGCTAGAGCAGCCCTGTACCCCTTCACTGCAGATACAGACATATGTTTTTCTGTTCTGAGATATATCAGAAAGTCTGCTAACTGCTGAATAGTGGTACCGAGTGGAGACACGTTCCCCCTACGACACCAATCACAGTATGCTGACCACTTCCCTTGGTATACTGTCGCAGATGATTTTCTGATATTACCTGCCATCTGAGTTGCTGCTTTCTGCGAAAACCCTCGCTCTCGGAGGAGATACTTGACAGTCTCCACCCGTGAAGCGATAGGGACTTCACCGACTGGTGGTACCTCTCCACGTGAGGCTGACACAGAAGGTTGCTCCATGGAGGTAACTCTCTTGGCACATCTACTAGGAGTTCCAGTAGGTCTGGAAACCACTCTGCTTTCGGCCATAACGGGGCTACCAGGGTCATCTTGAGGTTCTGAGACCGCATTACCCTGTTCAGAACCTGACGGATTAGACAAAATGGAGGAAATGCGTACACGTCCAGATTGTCCCAGGGGTGTTGTAGCGCATCTTCTGCTGCTGCCTCTGCGTCCGGGACTACTGAACAATACACTTCCAACTTTTTGTTGTACCTGGTTGCGAATAGGTCTATGATCGGTCCTTCCCACAACATGAGCATCCTGTCCACTACCTGTTGGTGTAGGGACCACTCCGTTCCCAGAATCTGATCCCTGCGGCTCAACTTGTCGGCCACTATGTTTCTTTTTCCCGGAATATACCTGGCCTTGATGTCTACCAGGTTCTCTATAGCCCACTGGTGAAGTTGAACTGTCATCACATGTAACTGCCGAGAAACTAGGCCTCCTTGCTTGTTTATATAAGCTACTACTGTGGTGTTGTCTGACATCAATACCACCGAGTGTCCCTTTACTCTCTCCCTGAATTCTTGTAGAGCCAGGAAAGCTGCTTTCAACTCCAGCACGTTTATATGGAGTTCTCTGTCCTTGCAACTCCATTTTGCTGACACCATCAACTCCTCCATATGGGCTCCCCAGCCTTCTAGTGACGCATCCGAGAACAGCAAGAGGTCTGGGGAGGATTGTTGAAGGGGGACACCCACTGTCAGATTGTCGTCGTCCACCCACCACAGCAAGTCTTTCCTCACTTCTGCCGACAAGGGAATTTGGCTCGTACGGGTGATCTACTGTTGGTGACCAAAACTCCTTCATCCTCCATTGTAGGGACCGAAGGTGTAGCCTTCCTTTTTGTGGTACTAGCTTCTCCAGGGAGGTTAGGATTCCCAGCACCACCTGCCACTGTCTTGCTGGCTGTGTCTGCTTTCCCAGAAAGGCATTCACCACTTGTTTGCATTTCTGTACTCTTTGGTCTGTCGGGAATACTTTGGCTTGTGTTGTGTCTATCACCATTCCCAGATATTCCAAACGTTGACTTGGATCCAGCTGCGACTTCTGCTGATTCACCACAATACCTAGGCTGTGACAAAGCTGCAGGAGGGCCGCCCTGTCCCTGAGTAATTTCTCCCTGGACTTTGCTATCACCAGCCAATCGTCCAGATATCTTATCAGCCTGATCCCCTGAGCGTGCGCCCACGCCGACACGAGGGTGAACACTCTTGTAAAAACTTGAGGAGACGTTGTCAATCCGAAGCACAGGACCTTGAACTCGAAAGCTTTCCCTGCAAGACTGAAGCGGAGAAATTTCCTTGAAGACTGATGGACTGGTATCTGAAAGTATGCGTCCTTTAGATCGACTGTCAGCATAAAGTCTCCGATTCTGACTGCTTGTAGAACCGTTTTCGGAGTTTCCATCTTGAAACTGGTTTTCCTTATAAACAGATTCAGCGTTGACAGGTCTATTACTGTCCTCCACTCCCCGTTGGCTTTGGGTATCAGGAAAATCCTGCTGTAGAAGCCTTTTGTCGGACTGCATACTTGTTGCACAGCTCCTTTTTCCATCATCTTCTTCACTTCGTCCTGCAGAATAGTGGCCTTGTGAGATTTGTGGGCATAAGTGACGTGGGGTAATGGTTGATCTGTCAGGGGCGGGGTTACCTCGAACGGAATCAAATACCCGATCCTGAGAACATCCACCACCCACTGCTCTGCCCCTAGTTCCTGCCACACCTTCCAGTGATTTGCCAGGCAACCCCCCACTGGTGTGGCCGAGTGATGGGAGGCGCCCATCCTATCTTCTTGAGCCTCTCCCCCTTCCCCTATTGCCCCTTCCTCTGTTGTTTCTATTGTGAAAGGGCCGATGAGTTATCCTCTTTGGGGAAGAGGGTCTTGTGACTCTATTAGGGATGCTATGTCTCACTGGTTTCTTTCGAGACATCTGCTGTTGTCTTCCCTCCAAAGGAATAGTTTGACTGTTAGAGGTTTTCCTAACTGCCTGTTGCACTAACCTATCGTTAGTGTCCATCCTTCTTCTATCTATCGCTTCTTCCAGTATGACCTCTGGCAACAGTAGTTGCGATTCCAAGATATCCCCATTCCTCATTGCTAACAGGGAATCCAAATCCACATTGCGGCTTAGTCTAGCCAATGCTGCATCTCTCCTCATTAGCAGGATATTTGCCCAAACATTGGCACTTACGTTTGTCAGGTACGCGATCGCCTTGGACCCTGACTGTAGTAATCTAATGAACAATGGTTCATCCACTACTTTCCTTGTTGCTTCCGAGGATGCAATTTTCGCCACTGCTGTTGACCAAAGGTCTAACCAGGACGCAGCCTGAAAGACAGAAGAAGCTGTTGCTTCTAACGTGGCAGCCTCTTGGTACGTCATCGAAGGGCACTCCATTTTAACCTGATCCAAGGTTAATCCAGGCCTTAACCTTACAACATTAGGGTTCATTTGTCTAGACAGCAAAGGGACCTTCGGTGTCGTATAATATTTCCTTTGCTTTATCATTGGAGGGGGAATAAATTTAAATGATCTATTAGATCTTAAGGAATTATCCCTCCCTGCAATCTTGCGTTTTACGTGTTGCAAGACCGATTCCGCATGACTCGAACAAGGCAATTCATACGACACCTTGGTATCCTTCTTTAGTCCAAACGCCATGTCAATTCCAGGAGGAAGCATACTGGCCGGTGTTTCTGTCTTCTCCGAAAGGCTATTGAATTGACGAATCAAATCAATAACCTCTGCATACGAGGCCAGAAACTCTTGGTTTTCTCCTTCCTCCGGCTCTAGTGTACCACTCTCCGTCACGAGAGATGTTGTCTCGCCTCTATCTTCTGACAGACGGCCCGGAATTCCACGGCCGCCTGCCCCTACGGCCGCGGCCTCTTGATCTTTGCTGGCCGCTGTTGGCTCGATCCCAGATAGTCAGCAGGGGAACGAGAACGTCTCACTCTTTCTCTGCTCACGGATCTAGAGCGAGAATCTCGTCTAGATCCTCAAGATGAAGGCTCCCTTAAGACAGAGGTAAGTTCGTCTTTATTAGCATTGGCATCGTTTTCGAGCGTCGGCGAGCCCGGCCTCGGCCTTCTATCCAGACGGACACTGCCTTCCACGAACGTATCCGCCGAGGTTGCCAACTCTCTATTTTTCGTACTTTTAATAGGAGCCTTATCGTCCTTCGTACGTATTTTGAACGGCCTTACGGGCGAAACTGGGACCTGCATTCCATCCTCTGCTGCACCTTTCGCCGCCAACGTCGATTTTATCAGAGGTATCGCAGTTTTTGCGATCTCCTATTGATATGATCAAGTTCATGTTGAGTGTCCTACCCTTACGAAGCAAATATAATCTTAAATTCTGTATACTTCTTCATAGGAAACTGACTGACATGGCAGTATGTCAAACACCCTCTATGGTGAAACATACTCCCTTCCCTCAGGAATGGTAACCTTTCTTTGAAGAATGATGTGTTAAGTAGAATGTTTTAAAAGTGTTTGAGCCTGAGGCTCTCAGAAAAGTGTTTTTAAACTGCTTCCCAGAAGTTATGTCCTATCACTTCCAACAAAAAATCAAGCTTGGAAGTTAGACAAAATTCCTTGGACATTCCTGAGAATTATACTACTGGGCATCTGCTAAGTTTCCTTTAAGTACCTCACTAGGTTTCCCAGTCTGGTTTCTTAGCAGACGGTAAGCTTGACATTTTGAATCTATGATATATATTTCATTAAAAAATTTATCAGTACAAGGGGTGTCTGGATCCAAATACTTAACACTTGGAGTGCTCATTTATGTAATATGCTAAAAATGAAAATTTTTTAACCAATTTGTATTTCTCATAGCTAACAAACCTCAGGTCTTAACAAAGGATAATCTTAGCACCAGCTGGAAAACTGGTTAAAAACAATCAAAGATTGTATAGCAAGTAATCTGTAAAATCTGGCAACTCCTGCGCTTACGATGTGACAGCTGGTCAGAGACCACACAATTTTTCAGGTTTCAAACCCCATTTAAACAAGGTAAACATTCACTTGCAATATAAAAAAAAAAAGGACAAATTTTCTAAGACAATTTGTATTTTTCTTAGCTACAAACCTGAGGTTTCAACAATAGGATAATTTCTAGAGCCTAGCTGGATCCGGTTAAAAAACAGAAGAAAGTAAGAAATCTTGTGATATCTGGCAACGCATGCATAGATCGGGTGAAGAATGGTCAAAGACCATTCACCTACACCAATGCGTCAGTCTTTCACAACTCAGGATGTCTTAACACACAGATGGGCGGCTAGAGGCGGGCAGTATAATGTTAAGACCTCAGGTTTGTAGCTATAAAAAATACAAATTGTCTTAGAAAATTTGTCATTTGTTCATACGCAAACAAACCTTCGGTCTTAACAATAGGATAGACTCATACTTGGAGGGAGGTACAAGACATCCTAAACCGGCTGGGGGGCCTACTCACCAGTTAAGCTTCCAGAAGAAATGACTTCTGGAGAGGGACTGAAGCCCGTTGAGAAGCTAGATAAATTGATATCTAACCACTCAGACCTTGAGTGACATACAGTGATATATGGGAGAACCATTGTATAGGGAACCAAAGAGAAACTTTGTCTGTCCAATAGCAAACCAACACACCAGGGTTTGCACTACTCTCAACTCCTCCTTGCAAAGGAGTGGAGCATATGCTACCGAATAGAGGTTTGATATTTCCATGTTAAGCGACCACACTATCAGTATGACTACCTTACTCACTGTATCAGACCAGTCCACCGAATGACGTGTTTATTTCTTAACCCGCCTGAAGGAAGAAGGAAAGGTACAAGAGAAAGGAGACCAGCCAACTCACTCATTCTCTCATCCACACAATCATCTTAGGTAAGATACAAAAGTGCCCTGTTAACCCTTAAACACCGACTGGACGTATTATACGTCGACTAAAATTGTCTGTCAGGTGCTTAATTGATGTACGATACATAGACAACAAAAAGTTTTTTTTAAATATTCGCGGAAAAAGTTATAGGCCTAGTTTGCAAAAAATTTTAAATCAGGCGCCTTGAGGGATGCTGAGAGTTTGCGGATCAAGCTGTTGTTTTGTTTAAGAGCGTTACCCAGGCGCGCGTGCGCGAATTTCTCTCTTCTGGCACTAAAAAGCATAAGCGGCACATCTCAGAAATTCTTTCGTCACTTTGCCGTAATGTTTGCACCGTTTTATATTAGCTGTTACATAAAGTTTTACATATGAAAATGTGCACAATTTCATGTAGAATACAACAAAAAATAACTCAAGGTTCTAGCCATCATCAGTTTTGAAATATTTTCATATAAATCACGATGTGCTATAATTTCAACCTTCGGTCAACTTTGACTCGACCAAAATGGTCGACAAACGCTATTGTAAGCTAAAACTCATACATTCTAGTAATATTCAATCCTTTACCTTCATTTTGCAACAAATTGGATGTCTCTAGCACAATATTTCTATTTATGGTGAATTTTCGAAAAACACTTTTCCTTACGTCCGCATGCGGTAACTGCCGAAAATCTCAGAAATTCTTTCGTCACTTTGTCATAAAGTTTGCGCCGTTTTATATTAGCCGTTACATAAAGTTTTTATATAAACAACCCATGGTTGTAGCTTTCAACAGTTTTGAAATACTTTCAAATAAATCATAATAAGTGCCATAATTTCAACCTTCGGTCAACTTTGACTCGACCAAAATGGTAGAAAAACTCAATTGTAAGCTAAAACTCTTACATTCTAGTAATATTCAATCATTTACCTACATTTAGCAACAAATTGGAAGTTTCTAGCACAATATTTTGATTTATGGTGAATTTTTGAAAAACACTTTTTCCTTAAGTCCGCGCGCGGTTACTGCTGAAAATCTCAGAAATTCTTTCGTCAGTTTGTCGTAATGTTTGCACCGTTTAATATTAGCCATAACATAAAACATAAAGCTTTATATATGAAAATATGCAAAATTTTATGCAGAATACAAAAAAAATAACTCATGGTTGTAGCTTTTATCAGTTTTGAAATATTTTCAAATAAATCACGATAAGTGCCATATTTTTCAACCTTCGGTCAACTTTGACTTGACCGAAATAGTCAAAAAATGCAATTGTAAGCTAAAACTCTTACATTCTAGTAATATTCAATCATTTACCTACTTTTTGCAACAAATTGTAAGTCTCTAGCACAATATTTTGATTTATGGTGAATTTTTGAAAAAAACTTTTTCCTTATGACAGCGCGCGGTACCTGCCGAAAATCTCAGAAATTCTTTCGTCACTGTGTCGTAAATTTTGCACCGTTTTATATTAGCCGTTACATAAAGTTTTATATATGAAGATGTGTGCAATTTCATGTAGAATACAACAAAAAACAACCCATGGTTGTCGTTTTATCAGTTTTGAAATATTTTCAAATAAATCACGATAAGTGCCACAATTTCAACCTTCAGTCAACTTTGACTCGACCAAAATGGTCGAAAAACGCTATTGTAAGCTAAAACTCTTACATTCTAGTAATATTCAATCATTTACCTTCATTTTGCAATAAATTGGAAAACTCTAGCACAATATTTCGATCTATGGTGAATTTTTTAAAAACACTTTTTCCTAATGTCCGAACTGCTGAAAATCTCAGAAATTCTTTCGTCAGTTTATCGTAATGTTTGCACAGTTTTATATTAGCCGTTACATAAAGTTTTATATATGAAAATGTGTGCAATTTTATGCAGAATACAACAAAAGATAACTCATGGTTGTAGCTTTCATCAGTTTTGAAATATTTTCAAATAAATCATAATAAGTGCCATAATTTCAACTTTCGGTCAACTTTGACTCTACCGAAATTGTCGAAAAACACAAATGTAAACTAAAACTCTTACATTCTAGTAATATTCAATCATTTACCTACATTTTGCAACAAATTGGAAGTCTCTAGCACAATATTTCGATTTATGGTGAATTTAAAAAAAAAAAATTTTCCTTATGTCCGCACGCGGTAACTATCGAAAATCTCAGAAATTCTTTCGTCAGTTAGTTGTAAAGTTTGCACCATTTTATATAAGCCGTTACATAAAGCTTTATATATGAAAATATGCGCAATTTCATGTAGAATACAACGAAAAATAACTCATGGTTGTAGCTTTTATCAGTTTAGAAATATTTTCAAATAAACCACGATAAGTGCCAAATTTTCAACCTTCGGTCAACTTTGACTCGACCGAAATGGTCGTAAAACGCAATTGTAAGCTAAAACTCATACATTCTAGTAATATTTCAATCATTTACCTTCATTTTGCAACAAATTGGAAGTCTCTAGCACAATATTTATATTTATGGTGAATTTTTGAAAAACACTTTTTCCTTACGTCCGCACGCGGTAACTATCGAAAATCTCAGAAATTCTTTTGTCACATTGTCATAAAGTTTGCGCCGTTTTATATTAGCCGTTACATTGAGTTTTATATATGAAAATGTGCACAATTTCATGTAGAATACAACAATAAACAACCCATGGTTGTAGCTTTCAACAGTTTTGAAATATTTTCAAATAAATCACGATAAGTGCCATAATTTCAACCTTCGGTCAACTTTGACTCGACCGAAATGGTCGAAAAACACAATTGTAAGCTAAAACTCTTACATTCTAGTAATATTCAATCATTTACCTACACTTTGCAACAAATTGGAAGTCTCTAGCACAATATTTTGATTTATGTATGGTGAATTTTTGAAAAACACTTTTTCCTTATGTCCGCGCACGGTAACTGCTGAAAATCTCAGAAATTCTTTTGTCAGTTTGTCATAATGTTTGCACCGTTTTATATTAGCTGTTACATAAAGCTTTATATATGAAAATGTGTGCAATTTCATGCAGAATACAACATAAAATAACTCATGGTTGTAGCTTTTATTAGTTTTGAAATATTTTCAAATAAATCATAATAAGTGCCATAATTTCAACCTTCGGTCAAATTTGACTCTACCGAAATGGTCGAAAAACACAATTGTAAGCTAAAACTCTTACATTCTAGTAATATTCAATCATTTACCTACATTTTGCAACAAATTGGAAAACTCTAGCACAATATTTTGATTTATGGGGAATTTTTGAAAAACACTTTTTCCTTATGTCCGCGCGCGGTAACTGCTGAAAATCTCAGAAATTCTTTTGTCAGTTTGTCGTAATGTTTGCACCGTTTTATATAAGCCGTTACATAAAGCTTTATATATGAAAATATGCACAATTTCATGCAGAATACAACAATAAATAACTCATGGTTGTAGCTTTTATCAGTTTTGAAATATTTTCAAATAAACCACAATAAGTGCCATAATTTCAACCTTCGGTCAACTTTGACTCGACCAAAATGGTCGTAAAACGCAATTGTAAGCTAAAACTCTTACATTCTTGTAAATTGTTGTAAAATTCAATCATTTACCTTCATTTTGCAACAAATTGGAAAACTCTAGCACAATATTTTGATTTATGGTGAATTTTTGAAAAGCACTCTTTCCATACAGCCGCGCGCAGTAACTGCCAAAAATCTAAGAAATTCTTTCGTCAGTTTGTTGTAATGTTTGCACCATTTTATATCAGCCGTTACATAAATTTTTATATATGAAAATGTGCGCAATTTTATGTAGAATACAACAATTAATAACTCATGGTTGTAGCTCTTATCAGTTTTGAAATATTTTCATATAAATCAGGATAAATAGAAAAAATTCGACATTCTGAGAACTTTAACTTGACCGAAATGGTCGAAAACTGCAATTGTAAGCTAAAACACTTACAGTCTAGTAAAATTCAATGAATTACCTTCATTTTTAACAACAAACAGGAAGTCTCTAGCACAATATTTCGATTTATGGTGATTTTTTGAAAAAACTTTTTTTTACGTCTGCGTGTTACGAATTCATTCATCATTTTGTGATAATATTTTCTCTGTGTTGCTTTGATTGTTTTACAATTTGTTATATACCAAAATGATTGCAATTTAATGTATAATACAACGAAAAAATATTAACTCATTAGCTTATTTGTATAAATTATACATGAAATTTTTGTTTACGCTGTCATATATTCCAATATTTATTTGTGATAACGATTTTTTTTTTCATTTCTGATGGTTGCATGATGGTTGCATACTAAACTTCAGGCAATGACAAAAAAAGGAGCCAAAATTGAACTCTTAATCTTAAAAACTAAACGTGCTGTGATTTAAAAAAAAAAAAAACTTTTTTTCCGCTTTGGCACAAACTCCCAAACGCCATCGGCATATGAGACACTTTGGTAAATAGCGGCTCAGCATTTAAGGGTTAAGGACAACTATGAGTTACACAACCTGTTGGGGAGCCACCACAGGACCCAGGGAAAACATGTCCGCATATCTGTGGGCAACAACCTTAAGACAGAAACAGGTGAACGTGGACTGGCGTAACCAAGTACCAGTGCTCAGCGCTCTATGTACAGACAAGTTCTTTTTGAAAGCCAGAGAGGGACCAATACCCCAAATGTCATGTGCTCTAGCCTGCACAGACATGGTGGTGGAATCATCAAGAGTAAGTATGCCTGTCTGATGGCTTCCCGTATCCAAAAAGAGATAGTATTCTTAGACACCTCTTTCTTGTAGGGCTTGTGCTAACAAAAAGTCTGTGGCAGCCTGGTTTAAGGTGCCAAGTCCTTTTAAGATAGCAACGCAGGGCCCGGACAGGGCACAACAAAAGCTCTTGAGCATCACCATCCAAAGTCACCACCACAAAGTCATTCAGTGATGGAATGGAAAACAAAGTGAACCGGTCATCGTGCACAGAGGGATTTTAGGTCTTTGCCACGAATTCTGGGACAAATTCGAAGGACGACGACCCCCAACCCCTAGTGTGCTTCACCTCATAGCTCAGAGCTCTCCTACCCTCTTGGTAGATGCCAAGGCCAGAGGGAAAACTGTCTTGAGCGTCAAGTTCCTGTCAGATGAGCGACGCAAGGGCTCATATGTACTCTCAGTGAAGCTCTTGAGAACCAAGGAAACATCCCACGTCGGAGGCTTGAGCTCTCTAGGAGAACTCGACTGCTCAAACCCCTAAACTAGCAACGAAAGTTTCCAGGAAGAGATGTCGATATCTAAAAGGCGTAACACCAAACTCAGGGCCTCCCTGTAGCCTCTAATGGCAGAAACGGACAAATGTTTCTCGTCTCTGAGGAAGGTTAAAAAGTCTGCTATTCACTGAATAGAGGTTGAGAGAGGAGAAAAACCCCATTTACGACACCAATCACAATAGATCGCCCATTTGCCTTAGTAAACCACGGAGGTCGACTTTCTGAGACTGCTGGACATATACCTCTTGCTCGGAGGAGATACTTGATAGCCTCCAACCGTGAATTTTTGTTTGATTGTATGGTGTTTTTACGTTGCATGGAACCAGTGGTTATTCAACAACGGGACCAACGGCTTTACATGACTTCCGAACCTTGTCAAGAGTGAACTTCTATCACCAGAAATACACATCTCTTACTCCTCAATGAAATGGCCGAGAATTGAACCTGCGACCACCAAGGTGGGACGCTAATACCATAACAACCATGCCGCTGAGGCGTTCTCCAACCATGAAGGGACAGGGATTCTACTGTTCTACTGACTGGTGGCTGACACAGATGTCGCCAAGGCGGAACATCCCTCTGAACCTCTGACAACAACGACAGCAGATCTGGGAACCATTCTGTCTGAGGCCACAGAGGGGCTACCAAAGTCATCCTGTGACCCTGTGAACTCATTAGCCTGTTCAGAACTTGATGGACCAAACAAAATGGAGGGAAGGCATACACCTCCAGGTTGTCCCAGAGATGTAGGAATGCGTCCTCTGCCAATGCTAAAGGGTCTGGGACCACTGAACAGAATTGGAATGCATCCTCTGCCAATGCTAAAAGATCTAGGACCACTGAACAGAATATCTCCAGCTTCCTGTTGAAGCGAGTCACAAAAAGGTCCAGCATGGGTCTCCCCAAAACCTGGAAAAGCTTATCTACTACCACCTGATGAAGGGACCACTCTGTGCCTAGGATCTGATCCCGACGACTGAGTTTGTCTGCGACCATATTCCATTTGCCTGGGATATACCTGGCTGAGAGCTCTACCGAATTGCTGACCGCCCACTGGTGAACCTCGACAGTCAAGGTATGAAGTTGACGAGAAACCAGGCCTCCCTGTTTGTTCGCATAGGCTACCACTGTGGTGTTGTCCGACATGAGAACGACAGAATGACCTTCTACCTCCTCCCTAAACTCCTTCAGACCCAGGAAGGCTGCCGTCAACTCCAAGACGTTGATATGTTGCTATTTGTTCTCCAAACTCCAAACGCCTGAAGTGATGAGGCCGCCTAAATGAGCCCCCTAACCTGCGAAAACAGAAGGAAGTCCAGTGGAAGAGAATGCAGAGGGACACCCTTTGAAAGATTCTGGTTGTCCAACCACCAACGAAGGTCTGCTCTCACTTCCAGAGACAAGAGGAACCATTAACAGGGGTGAGTCCCCCGCCGGAGACCATTATTCTCCCAGTCTCCATTGCAGAGACCGAAGATAAAAAGCCCATGAGGGACCAGCTTCTCCAGGGATGACAACACTCCCAGAAGAACCTGCCACTGATGAGCTGACTGATGTGGTTCCGACAGGAAGTCGCGTGCCACCACCCGCAACTTCTCCAATCTCTGATCTGACGGGAAAACTTTGCTACTGTTGTATCGATGACCATGCACAGGTAGAGAATCCTTTGACTGGGTACGAGGTTTGACTTTTCCTGGTTGACTACGATGCCCAGTTCCAGATAGAACCGATCCCTGTCCTGCAGCAGCATTTCCCTGGAAACTGCCAAGACCAACTAATCGTCGAGGTACCTCAGCAAACGGATCCCCTGAGCATGGGCCAAACTTGACACGAGAGAGAAGACCCTTGTGAACACTTGAGGGGCTGTTGTCAGCCCAAAGCATAGGACTTTGAACTCGAAGACCTTGTCCCCATGAGAAAAGCGAAGGAACTTCCTGGACGTCGGATGAACAGGGATTTGGAAGTATGCGTCCTTTAAATCTATCAATAGCATGAAGTCGCCTTCCCTCACGGCTGCCAACACCGAATGCAGGGTCTCCATCTTGAACCGTGTCTTCCTGATGAAGTGATTCAGGGTGGATAAGTCGATCACAGGTCTCCATCCTCCCGACGCCTTGTGCACCAAAAAGATGTGCCTGTAAAACCCCGGAGACGAACGCACCACTTCCTCTATCGCATCCTTGTTCAGCATCTTCTGCACTTCCTCCCGAAGAGCTAAGAACTTCAGAGAATCTGGAGGATATACCTTCCTGAGCTGCAGTTTGTCCAACAGAGGAGGAGAGAAGTCAAATAGCAGTAGGTACCCCACCCGAAGGACATCTACCACCCACTTCTCCGCCCCATAACTCTGCCACTTGGCCCAATGGCCCGCCAGGACCCACCCCTCCCCCTGCCATGGCACAGGAGAGGGAGAGGCACCTAACCTGCCGACAGCCCCCTTTACCTTTGTCCCTTGGGCCCCTTCTTGGCTTAAAGGAATGAGAGCGAAAAGGACGTTGATCCTCTGACCTAGGCTAAGTCAAACAGGAAGGCCCTGTCGAACTCGAATTCCTCGACAGCCTACCAGGCGATGATCTTCTTGACTGCTGCTGGACAGGGGGAGGAGGAGGAGCCGGACGTCTCCGAAGACGAGATTCCGACTTAAGACACAGCCTAGTGCACCAGTCTGTCTTTGGTGTCAGCCCGCCGCCGGTCTATCGCATTCTATTCAGCAGAAGGTTAGCCCATAAATTAACACTGAGGTGAGCCATATACGAAAACGCCTTGACTCTGGACTGCAATAGATTGGCAAGTGAGGATGCACTCACCAACCCTTCCGGCGACCTGTCAGAAGCTATCTTGGCAATGACCACAGACCACAAGTCCAGCCAAGAAACCGTGTGCAACATGGAGGCAGCCGTAGATTCCAATGCCGAGGCCTCATGCAGAGACAAGGACGGAACCACCGACCTCACTTGCTCCAAAGTCAATCCTGGGTTCAGGCGAATGACGTCTGGGTTAAGATAGCGCGACATAAAAAAAGGAGAGTTCGTAGCGTAGTACTTCCTATGCCTCGTGAGAGGCAGGGACAGTACCTTGGCAGAGACCCCTAGAGCGGAGCGAACCGTCCCAGTCCGAAACAGAGGCATTAACCTTATGCAAGACTGACTGGATGTGCCCCGACAAGGGAAGCTGAAGAGATAATTTGGGATCCTACGTAGCTCCCACCAAGGTTTCCAAGCAAGAAGGAGTGTACGACGACTGAGCCTGAGACCTACTTTCCAAATTGTTGAACCCACGAATGAGATCAACAACTTCCGAAAAGGAAGACAAAATGCTCTTGCATGTCTCCCTCCTCCTGCTCCGGCAAAGCCGACGACGAGAAGTATGAGTAGGCTCTTCTAAGGCACCTTCTTCATTAAAATTAAGAGTAGGATCAGCAGCAAAACAGCCCAAAACACCAACTAACATGTCTGGGCTGGGTCCACACATCCATTCCCAAGACGAGCCCACTGTAACACTAGGGACATCACTATGTTCTCCTCCAACAGATGATTCATTAACATGTCCATGAATGGTCATGGCCGTGGCAGACTTATGAACGTGAGTTGGAAAGGAATCCCGAGCACTCGAGATCGAAGGAGAATCCTCCAGAATCTAACTCTTAGAAGCATCAGTGAGAGGGGCAGGCAAACACTCTTGCTGCACCAACTTCGCGCTCACCACCTTCAACCTCTTGACAGGCGTCTTGAGATCCTTACGGCGACGAATAGGCCTTGGAGAAGAAGGAGCACTTGCATCATGTGCACAAAAAGGGGAGGTTGCAACACGCTCGCGATGTGCATGGACGGGGGAGGTTGCAACACACTCACAATGTGCATGGACGGGGGAGGTTGCAACACGCCCGTGATTCGATGCAGAGGACGAAGCAGCCGCTGCAGATTACACAAGGGAAGATACACTAAATCTCTCCGAAACACCAACACTCTCGAGAACATGTCCGTGTTGTTCCTCTCTCGTAGGTGAAGAAAGAGCAAAGTCCTTAGCCTTTCAACACTTGATACACCGAAGTGGCGTAGAGGGGGAAGAGGGAGAGGAAGGCAGTACTGGTTCCTTATGAAAATTCTTTGCAGGAGGCAGGGACGAAGCAACGCATTTCCTTCCAATCCTCCCAATCAACAAGGCAGCCAACTTATAATCCAAAAGAGTCCAACCTCTTAAGCACTGCCTGGCATATAACCTCAGACTGATCTGCGAGAGAAGGCTCCGATCACATGGAAGGGAGATGTAGCGAACTGGGCGGCAGTGATGATGTCATGACTGAGAAAGGCAGTACAGAGGAGATGACTGGGAGTGACGTCACAAGTGGAGATGACGTCCCAGCTTCCCCTCCGTGTGAAGGGGAATCAGATGCCACTGGCGGAGAAACACAACGACGGATCCCGTGACGTCATCAACGGGGCTGACACCATAGCTCCCCTCCAACTCGAAGAAGCGGCAACAGTCACTGGCGGAGCAATACAGATGGCTGACCTCGGCTACCCACAAAGACGAGGCCGGGAGGAGGGGGGATGGTCTGGTCCGCCTGAGCAGGGGGGTAGCAAGCCTCCAAAAAGTGCGCAAGCAACCCCTCCAAGGATGGGGTACCCCATAGCCTGAGCGTCTTCCAAATCGCCACCATCTTGGACGCCTCAGACTGGAATAAATGAGAATGATGAAAAAGCCTCCCCCCTCCCAGGAATCAAATTAACTCCCGAAGAAGAAGGGGTGACATTACAAAAATCAGCCTGGTGGCCTCCCGATACTTCCAGCGACGAATCAATGGAAGAAAAGGAAGGAGACACAGGAACAACACTACTATGGGGGTTGATACTGCAGAAAACGAAGCATCGGGAAGAGGTAAAAACCTTCCCAAGAAGGAAGAGTCAAAACCTTCCGATGCTCTCTCTTGCTAAAAACGACTTCCACTGCTCTTTAGGCCATGCCCGGCATTCTGTGCAAGGGTTCGTTATAGTACAAAAATTAGAATGGCACCTGCTACATGTGATGTGGGGATCAGTCTCCGCCGAAGCCAAAAAACAAGAACACGGAAAACCTGGAATTCCGGGGCACACATGTTGATAAGGTCCTGAAGGAGCAGAAGAAGCCATAATATCAGCAAACACACACACTACACACAAGCGAAACGGGCAATGAACCGGGTAAAGGCCAAGAGAGGTTAACCACTACACTCGCCCAGGTAGGTAAGAAAAGACCAACGAATTGGCGTAGGTGAATGGTCTTTGACCATTCTTCAACCGATCTACACATGCGTTGCCAGATATCACAAGATTCATTGCTTTCATCTGTCATTTAACCGGATGCAGCTAGGCACTAGAAATGATCCTACTGTTAAGACCGAAGGTTTGTTTGCGTATGAACAAATATGTCTTCATTAAATTCATTTTTCAGGCTACGGTTGGTGTAGGTACTCGATGTGACAGTAAGGGTACCAAACACCTTAGTAAAAGACAATCTGATCCACAGTAAATACAATGGAATCTATAATCATAAAGCAGTTTATTGGCCAAATAAGTCATAGGTAAAACAAATGATCATAAAGTCTAACTATGCATTGGTAAAAGTTTACACAGAAACCAATTAATACCAAACACATTCTTTTAATTATAGAATCACCCCAAATGTAATAGGAAAATTATCACTAGAAATTTTGTAAAGATAAAATCTACTACCTGATAATTCATCCTCAACAGAGATGCCCCTAGTTCGTCATTGACAGAATAGCCAAATTTCTTCTTTATGTGCATCATGGGGACCTTCACACTTGATGATGCTGAAGTCCAGAAATCCTCATCATAGGTGCTCTCCTTACTGAACTGATGTTCCCAAAGACCTTTGAAGTACACTGCATTCACAAGAACCATTCTTGTTAAGGAGTCAAGGATTCCTGAAGTGCCGAGAATACAAAAGTCATCATAATAATTGGAAAGCTTCAATGACAACAGGTCCTTGTTTTAAAACAAGTGAAAAGATTGAATTAATACAGAACAGTATTGGTTTGGAAAACCAACTATTAAAGTAAATTTTCCCAATTGTGTTGTACATGTGTATTGAGAAGGCAATGAGAATTTGTCGTAAGTTACATTCACTTTGGACAGTAGAAGAACTTTCATCAGTTTCAAGATATACCTAATCTTTATTTTTACCTGGAGGTAATGACTGCATATATAAGGAATAATGCTTGGTATGCCCTATGCAGCAAACTGTATATAATATAGAGTTCTTTGAGTCTATTTGGACTACAGCCTTTATCCTTTTACTTTATATCCATTCTTTTTTATCTCTTACAATGGAATTTGTTGACCAAATTCCATTGTAAGAATAAAGAAACTCTTAAAAGCTACCCTTATGAGTCTAGACTGTCGACAAAATCCCTCAAGAACAGTATCTCCCTCCCTTAGGAGAAATAGAAAAAATAAAATGTGTATGTAGTATATGATAAAACAGTTTATGTGGTAAAAGCATTCTTCATAAGACAACAATGACAAACTCTGAGACTGCAAACTTTAATCACATAAATTCTTGTTAGTGTTTTCTTAGTTTATTGTGTATGTACATAAATGCAAGGCAAACTTTAATTAAGTTTGACCAACATAAAATTAAAGAGCAGTACAATTTTGGTTATTACAATAACCCCTCCATCTGAAAGACGAAGTTTAGGGGCACAATAAAAAACAGATAGACTTGACAGTTATGATCTATCATTGCTCTTTGATTTGCTCACTGCTTCATGTTAAGCCTCAGTGAAGATTGCTATAATACTTGAAAATAAAATTCTCCATCAGAAATTTTAGAAAGAGAAGACAAGAACAACATTCCAAGATGGTTCTTTTACTTTTTGATAGTTTTTACTGGAGGAATCTGTCCTGATTATATTTAATATCTCCGCTTCCTTATCTGTGAAGATCAATAAAACATGATACAATATACCACACCTGGGGGGATTAGATCCTTGATGCGAGACTTAGTGGCGTCTTCTACAGCACCGTTGATCTTGCCTCGAACCTCTGCCTCTTGATTGAAATCTACAGTCTCTGCAGAACTCATATACTTCTGGGTCAACAATTCCATGTATTCATCCAGCACTTTCAACTGATCAGATACGTATACCATATTGGCAGTTTGAAGTTCGTACTCGGGGACTTCTGTCTGTTTCAAGAAAAAAAAGTCCACTACGTATACTTAAGAACGTATGGGGTATTACAAAAACAGAAGGTCATAATAATAATCAACATATTACTTCTCCAAATTATCTAAATAAAACTGTTAAAGTAACAACAAAGATGATATGGAAATGACAAATTTCAAATGTAACACCAGCAGGAGAGAGAGAGAGAGAGAGAGAGAGAGAGAGAGAGAGAGAGAGAGAGAGAGAGAATCACCTCTTGTGGCAGAATGGTAGGTTTTGGCTACAATCGGTAGTTAATCAATACATTTCATAAATGAAGCAAATGCATGGGAAGGAGACTGTAACAACTTTACTGGGCCTCCTTTCCTACTAGTATACCATGCAATTCAATTACAACTAATTCTGTTCAGCAAAAATCAATAATAACTATTTATATCAATTCCTATTACCTAAATTTCTATGTCCAACAAAGATAAGGAAATATTTACACAAAAATTCAGCGGCACTATGATGCTATAAATTCAAATAAAATTCTCACAACCAATGAAAGATAAGAGACTAATACACATTTTTATCTAAAGTAATAAGCAACATATATGAAGCCCTTTTCATGATACTGAAACAAATACCAATATAAAAGGCCCACCATGAAAAGGAAGAAAAAAAAAAGATCTACAAATAAAACTACATATACTCTATGAAGCCTTCCTTGCACAACACCATTGTTTGAAACACTCCTCCAAATATATATACAATTTAAAAGTCAGTTTTCAATGCTGAGTACTGGTTTTGACTTAATATTAATAAGCAATTAACTTCACAAATGCTAAAAAGAACTTACTTTAAACAATGACCAGTAAGTTTACCTAGTTTGGCACACAGTAAACAGTATTAAAGGTTATTTTCAATGGTCCCCTGTACACAGATCTCTGCTTTTTAAATTTCCATTCTTTCCCCTGGCCTCTTCCGACCTACCTGTCAAAACTCTTCAATTTTACCTGAAGAAATCTTCAAGGTGAACCTTGCAAAGGTCTAAAAATGTGACTCACTGTTGTTAAACTAAAATCAAAATAATAATATACAAATGAACTTGAAGCTGGGAACAGCATAACGTTACTTATGTAGAGAACAGAATTCAGCACAAAGTATAATAATGGCTACAAGCGAATCTAATTTCCACCAGTGAATGTGAGTAGTGCTGAAGCCTTTTCTTTTACATTCAACTAAACTTACCCACTATGAAATACTGCTGACCATGATTAGCTTGTTTCCACATCTTTTACTTGTGTACTATTAATTGGTAACTACCATATCAAAAATCTTTAATATAATCAAAATGACAAACAATTAGAGATTTTGGACCAAGAATGGACAAGTTAAACATGACCGCAAAATTAGGGTAACCCTGTGGGGAGGCAATGAACGGTATCTTTTTAAGGGTGACAATATATATAACAAAGCTGATTCCATACCACCTCTTCTTTCCCACTTTTATCCCTACATTATGGGGTCGGCTGCCTGATGCGCCTTCTCCACTGTCTTCTTCAAAGGCAGCATCCTCCACCAAACCTCATCTCTCCATACCTGATGTACTGCAATTAACATGGCAAGAAAAATAAAAGGGCACAAACCTTGATGTCTGCAATTATGTCACTGAAGGCATCATGGATTGAGTCATTATCTTCCAGATGAAGCACCTTGTGCATTTCAGCTTTGGTGTTGCCTCGAGCACCTCCCAGTGTCATTCCAAGTGCCGAAATAATACTGAATGGGGAAAAGAAGAGGTTTCCACTGTTTTCCTTGGCAAGTTTCTGTTCGGAATGAAACGTAAACCTGATTTTATGAAGCAATAAACCAAAATCTGAATACACAACAGGTTAGCTACCAGTAACATTACTGTAATCTAAACCCACATTATCAAACAGTACTAGAATTCTTTTCCTTGAACAAATGGGATACTATTAACTGTTCTATTTGCACTAAAGAATATCAGGATATCACACGACAAAAGAAGTACCTCTTCAATGATATGATAATTCACACAATACCTTATATGTTACCAGTTTTCTGATATTTTAGTATTTCAGAAATATTCAATTCTGATAAAATCTGTTAGCACATAATCTGCATGCATAATACTTTGAGATCTGATGGTATTCAACTGGCAAATACTATATTCAACTGGCAAATACTATTCTTAAAATTTTTTTAATTTTAGCTACTAAAAAGATTCACTAGTTGGGAACATTTACTCTGATATTTTTACAGTTCTATACAGAATTGTTCTTATTGACTGCAAGCACTTACAAACAAAATCCACTACCAAACTTGAACAGATTTTATTACTTACTACATACATATCCCTTGTAAAATTGTTCTGACTGATAGCAAGACTTGATACAGCCTCTTGATGCTGAAACTCAGGGAATGTGCTGTTGCCAGAACTTGGTCGTACGTTAGCCATGATTACTAAGAGGATTTGACAGAGCCTGGAACATAAGAGAAGCATTATCTTATGGTTATGATGAACAAATTTGTTTAAAAAAATATTGAAGTTAAGTCCTGATGCATCAATAGTATAACAGTGAGGACAAAAAAATATCCCTAAACTTATTGCTGTATTGTATCACTGTACCAAAAAACATCAAGGAAAATTCATTTTTGGAAGAGGACATTTCCCTTATTGAGAGTAAAAAGGTTTGAAAGGTGTAACAGGAGGAAAACCTTGCAGCTGCATTAGGATAAACTGTTAGAAGAAGGTGGAAGGAATGAAAGGGGTTGCAGCTAGGGGCCAAACAAATGCTGCAAAGAACCTTAAGTATAATGCCTACAGTGCACGAGATGTACAGATAGCTCTACCCCACTAATAAGCACAATTCATAAGACCAAAACCAGGAACAGAAGGTTATGAGAAAAATTCAAGGGGGAGGTGGTGGGGGCGGGGGGGGGGGGGGGGGGGGATGGGAACGTTTAGGGCCATGAAACTAAAGAAACTGGGGGGGGGGGGGGGGGGGGGGGGGGGGGGGGGGGGTGGGGGGGGGATGGGAACGTAAGCAATGAAAGAACTGGGGGGGGGGGGGGGGTGTGGGGGGGTGGGGGGGGGTGGGGGGGGGGGGGGTAGGGTGGTGGAGGGGGGGGGGGTGTGGGGGGGGGGATTGGTGGAACGTAAGCATGAAAGAACTATCCCACCCACAAGACAGCGGATTTCTGAGGATAAGTTTTTCCAAACAGAGGATCTATTTCACTGAAAAACAAAGAGAATAGGCAGCAAACTCAAGGGTAAATAAAGGTTAACTCTAATACAATTTAATGCAAATCCGAACATTAAAGGACACCTCATTATCTATGATACTTAAGAGTGCCTCCAATGCAAGGATATATTATTTACCCCATAAAAATAAAACCATAAAAACAATTTGCTCAAGAACTGCCTGTTCTTTCATTTTAAAATCCTGAGCTGCGAAAGGCATTCCAGAAGACATTTTTATAGCAGACGTATATCAACAATAAAAACAGATTTCAGTAATTACAGTAGTACACTGTTTTCCTGCTTTCATAAATACTGTTTTGACTGAAAAGCTTGTATTGACTTTAGAACTATGCATAAATGTTTACTATATGGACGGATGGACGGATGTATGATATTTAGGGCTAAAGCCCAGGCACTGGGGCCAAGAAAGCGTTTACTGGCCATGAATGGAGTCTTATGGACAACAACGCCTGCAAAAGGCAATCACAACTAGGACTATGATCTGATAGTGATAATATATCGGTTACACAAAATTCATTATCATATTAAAAACCTCGTAACATTCATATTCAATCCAATAAACATCACAAGGATATCAAGTAGCAAAATATTGGATACATTTAAGCACAGCCAGACAATGTTGCTTTTTTTCAAAGCCACAAGAACCCTTGATTTGGCCTAGGCCTAGAGCAGCCTCTTGCCACCTAATTTTCCATCAAACGATTAACATTAGTGGTCATAGATGCCATGAAAGACCAAGTGCTTCAGCCAAATTTTTTTTTAGACGGCGCATCTGGCGAGAGATTTGCACACGTGCTTTATGAACGCGTCGAAAGGGGGTTATTATCTGCGCTCCCTTTAGAGAAGTCTTTTACTATTTAATGTCTCTCCATATCAGATTACGATACTTGGTTTTTAAGCCCCAAATCCAAAACTACGCTTGATAAAGGAGAACTGAAAAAATTATGGCCAAAAATTTGCTTGGTATAAGAGAATTCAAACAAAAACGAACGACTCATCAAAGTCATGTCTATACATATTTATGGTTGTGTCGACCGTAGGTAAGGAGGAGACGTTTCCACAAAACTTCGATACTTACATGAGTGTTATCACAAGACAGTTCCTTGAATTACCACAGCCATAACTGACAGGAAATAACACCAGACAAAGGCTCCTCCAATAACACTAATCATACATACACATACATGTTAAGTACATTATTGATAAAAGATAACGAAAACAGGATCCCAAGCCTAAATGAAATACTGAAGTGACACAGAATTTTGTGTACATATGGATGACTGAAGAGGTTATTCCTTAACAACCAAAGAACACAGACACACAACACAAACACACACATACATATATGAATCTGTCTGCCTGTCTTTTCAATAGATTATGATTTTGTTGCCCTAAGCAAGGGAACTAAAGCCATTTGTGGCTGATAGAAATTGCAATTCATAGAGTAAGTACAAAAAAACTTTTCCACAGAAGCATCCAATTTACATTTAAGCTACACAGAAGGGCATTAGCCTTTATATTTATCTTGTCATTCATTTTATGTGATTTTCTTGAAATGCTTCTAAATAGCAACAGAGTCTATTCTTTTACAGTCAATGGCAATTTCTTTATCATCACGTGTGTGTGTGTGTGTGTGTGTGTGTGTGTGTGTGTGTGTGTGTGTGTGTGTGTGTGTGTGTGTGTGTGTGAGAGAGAGAGAGAGAAGAGAGAGAGAGCGAGAGAGAGATGAGAGAGAGAGAGAGAGAGAGAGAGAGAGAGAGAGAGAGCTTTTATTACCAACAATCCATCATGATTAGGAGTCACAAAGACCAAAATGAATTTGTGACTCAAGATAACATAAATACTCTCTTGTAAATTACCTCCTAACACAAAAGTATTCTAACAAAGATCCTCGCCATGAGATAACTATTATCTTATCAGGGATACTAATGAATAGAGAAATTGCTGGCGTATCTTTCAACTATCCCCTAAAGCATTATGATAAGAATTGACATCTGAGGAGTGCCAAGGTAATGTAAATCAGTCAATTATAGTTACTTGGCTTGTTTTATATACATATTTTATTGAAGGTGATGATAATTTGCCTTACGAGGATTTAAAAATATTAATAATGATAGTATTATTGAGGACAGTTTTCCGTGTTGAAAATGATGACAATGGTTGCAGGTCCACAATAATACAGCTTGTGAGTTTATGACTTGAATGAAGATGAACCTAGCACAAGGTTCGAAAGCTTTTAATATTCATTAAAGACCATAAACTCACATGCTATATTACTGTGGACCTGCAACCAATAGTATTATTATTATCATTATGTTCTATTATTTTTGTATTTCACATGGATTCCGTGCATTTCTAGATTCATTATGTTACTGGGCTTATTTCCAATAATAATAAGAAGATATTCATATGTCACTGGGTTGATTTCCAATAATAATAATAATAATAATAATAATAATCAATAATAAATTAATTTTAAAAAAAAAATAATAATAATAATAATAATAATAATAAATAATAACAACACTAAGGAGAAGAAAAAGAAGACTTTTCCTGGAAAGAGAAAACTGGAACGCGATATGTCAGAGAAGCTGGACAGTTCAGTGTATTTTGGCAAAATAAAATAAAGAGAAAAAGAAAAGGAAAAATTCTGCCTACAATTTGCAGCTAAAACTGATAACTGAACAGGTCAGCCAGCTACAAGAGTACGCACCCACGCACGCTCGTGCGCGCACACACACATTTAGTAAATAGAGTATCACCTGTGCATCAACGTCATGGTTCCTAAGGTTGACCTTGACCTTGGTTTATTAACTTCTCTCTGTCTCTGTGTCTCTCTCTCCTCGTATTAGACGAGTTAAGTAAAATAACCACAAAAAGATTTCCCTTTATGGCTTCGGAATTTCCAAAATGTCTTACTTCAGGATCATCGATAACCTCCACTTCCCAATCAGATCAACACCATTCTGGTCATCACCATTTGAGGCATCCCCTTTCAGATAAACACCAACTGGGTCAACGCCAATCAGGTGTTGCAACACCAATTGGAGCAGCCCCATTTAGGTCAACACCAGTCAGAACACCATTCTTCTTCTGATAAAGACCATTCAGATCAACACCAGATCCACAACATTTGGGTCATCATCATTTGGATCAATACCATTATGTCAACACCAATCATGTCATCACCATTTGGGCCAACATCATTCAGATAAACACCAACTGGGTCAACACCATTCATGTCAACACCAATCATGGTCAACACCTATCGATCAACACCATTTGGGTCAACACCGTTTGTTTGTTTGTTTGTATGGTGCTTTTACGTTGCTTGGAACCAGTGGTCATTCAGCAACGGGACCAACGGCTTTACCTGACTTTTGAACCACGTCGAGAGTGAACTTCTATCACCAGTAAACACTGTGTGAGGCCACACCATTTAGGTCAACATCAATCAGAACACCATTCTGGTCAGTATAGAAACGGGACTAAGCTAAGAAGAAGAAGAACAGGAAGACGAAAAAGAAGAAGAAGAAGAAGGAGAGACCACAAGTATTACAAGCTGCGAATACTGATCCTGTCACAAGTGACTACAGTTCACTGTTACCGTATTAAACTCACTCCAAATGGCCCAAGTTCCACGTAAATAACTACATGGAATAAATACGAAAGACGGCCCTGAAAAAAAAAAAAACCATTCCCGGGTCTGCAAAAACATTCACAATTTCCTACGGCATTATAATAATAAACTTGTAGCTCAAAGAATCCCCCCCCCCCGCCAACATTTTATCTTCAATGAGACGGCAAGTTCATCTCACTAAAAATGTTGACAATTTAAGGCAGTGACAACAGGGAAGGATATATATATATATATATATATATATATATATATAGTATATATATATATATATATATATAATATATATGTGTGTGTGTGTGTGTGAGTGTGTGTGAGAAGAGAGAGAAGAGAGAGAGAGAGAGAGAGAGAGAGAGAGAGAGAGACGAGAGAGAGAGAGAGAGGCGTCGGTGTGCACTCATCATCTGGGCGTCACCAGTTTATACATATAATGGCATAATGGTGATGAAACCCGTAAATAGGGGCTGAGGAAATTACTATTACCAACACACACACACACTGTCATTCAGTATTATTATTATTATTATTATTATCATCTCGACAATATCTGCGTCAGACACTCTTGGAGGTTTGTGGTCTCCATTAACAAACAATTGTCACTTTTGTTTTACTTGTAATAATAATAATAATAATAATAATAATAATAATAATAATAATAATAATAATAATAATAAAATAATATCATTATTATTATCATTGAAGTTAATTTAGAAGAAAACTTTAACATTGCAGCTTAGTTTGATGACACTTGGTGGGGAATAGAGATTACGTCTAAATATTTATTGACCTTGACCTCTTTCTCTAGGTTAGATATAAATTCAAAGGTCAGCATTTTCTCCTTTTTCTTATCCACTATTTCCCGAAATGGTTCTTTTTCAAAGTCGCAGGTCAATGTAAAGGTTACAGTTCTACTTCAGGGAAGTCAAAATATCCAATATATTCAGTATCTCGCCGTTTTTTTTTCTGGGGGGGGGGGGGAAAGGGGGGGGGGGGGTTGAAAACCCGTATTAATGTTAAAAGTTCAACTTGAATTTTCTGACTTACGAAACTTTCTAAATACTACCCAGTCATTCATTGCTGAAAGAGGAAGAGAGGAGGAAAACCTCGCAGTCGCACTATTCATCAATTGGTAGCGGAGGGTGGAAAGCGAGATGGAGGAAAAAGAACATGAGCAGAGGTACAATAAAAGGAAGGAAAGGGACTGCAGTTAGGAGGCGAAGGTGACGCTGCAAAGAAGCTTGAGTAATGACTACAGTGCACCGCGCAAGGTTTACATTGGTTTCCTAAGAAACAACATACCTGACTCGAGACACAGTAACAAACCCATGACAAACAAACAAATGTCACTAACATCAAATACATCTTTCACGTACTGGGTGTGTGAGTGTGTGTGTATGTGTGTACACTCTTATCAAAATACCCACGTATACCACGATAATCACGTATGGATTTCACCATTTTGATAAGATTACCTGAGAATAATGAGTCGCCTGCCAAAAGGAGACACGTGTGTGTGTGAGGAGAGAGGAGAGAAGACGAGATGAGAGAAGAGGAAGATTGACGAGACGAGAGAGAGAGAGAGATTGAGACAGGAGGGAGAGTGGAGAGAGAGAGGATGAGACGAGATATGGGGGTGGATGAGAGAGGAGAGAGAGAGAGAATGTTTATTTGTACTTTCATTTCACTTCAAACGTACACTTATCGATTCACGTACGGGATGGTACTTTGCACAAACCAAAGGTTAAACATATGTTTTAGTATATAAATAAACACTAAATTCACTACATAAAGCAACTCTTTTACCCCTGATCGCCTATGCTAATCAGCAAATACAAGCAACGGGACTGATCAGTTCTTGGAAGGGTGTCCAGGCAGAACTTAATTTTTCACATGATTAACTGCTGAAGATGACAGCTAACCGATCTATACTTGCGGTCGACAAGGCGATATGGATTTGTTGTTGTTGTAGTTAGTTACGGGTTAGATTCCAGCTTTTTCCGTTTTTTCTGGTTCTTTCGAATGTTAGAATGTTCTCGCTTTATTTACAACTTCTGATCAATCTTCTAAAAGTATATATTAATCTGTTTGCTGTCAGTAATTAGTTAACCTGATCTAAAAAAAATTTTCGTTCCCTAAAATTCGTGATATTCTAAACTTTATCTCTTTATTTCATATATATATATATATATATGCAAAACTTTAACGAAAAAAAACTGCTAAAACAATAATGTCATTTCATCTATATCCAACGGAATGCCTCCACTCACATAAAGAAGTCGAATTCGATTCATTTTAGCGTGCAGAAGATTTTAGGTTAAAACAACTTAAGAAACAATTTCCCAGTTCTAAATTCCTGTGGGTTCAAGTGAACTGATGATGATATCTGCTGAAACAAGAAATAAGAACACAGTTTTCCACACCAGATGACAGTTGCAGTCAAGATAGATCCAGGATTACTGGCACGGAAGAGATACGCCAGTGGGAATTTATAAATTCATCACGAGTAATAAAGTTGCGGTCACAAGGATGAAAGATGACAGTCATACTTGATAAGGGTGACAGTTACACAGAAATAACTTTAAATTGACAGTTATGATCACCAGAATTAAAGTTAAAAGCAATAAAATAAAAACACCTGTTTTTAAGAATAACTTTGCTTTTCTAATTACAGTTCATTACAATAGTAGTCAACTAGTGGTATTTCAAGGGATAAATAAAAAATCTATCGCATTTCCTACCAATTCTTTCCCTAATCATCTGCATGTATAGAGGTAGTAGTAGAGATAACCCATGAAACGGCTCCCATTTCCAACTCATTTTCTCGTGTCAGGATTCAATTTTCTAACAATCGTAAAATCACTAACTTGCCCCATCCACACCGGAGGACATCAAAACAATGCAGCTATTTAGGACCGAAATCCAATACCGTGAAAAAGGAATGGATTACTAACGCTGGGCGTTTTCCCGAATTCAAAGATTTGATACAATAATATCGTTCACGCGCCTTGTCATCTCATAACGCCTCCCCTAAGCAAAACAATAAACTTTACGATGCCTATTCCTGCATATTCAACAATAAATAACTCTGTAAAACATTTCTAAAAACTATTGCAAAGACTCACCGACTTGCCTAGAACGCCAACGGTATGCTGCTTCCCCGGAGGTTGTCAGTGGTGGTAGTGAGTCACACGCCAACAGAACGCCGAATGCCAACCTACCTTACAGCTATTGCCATACGGCGTCTGAAGTCTGTTACTTAATATATGAACACTTCTGTAACCTACAATGGACTCATGATCGACCATGCAATAGCCCTAATATATTTCACGAACTAATTAAAAGCCCAGCATTACCATTAAAAAGTGCTGTCATTTTTTTAAAATACGGCAATGTTTACACATAAGAGAGGAGTGAGGAGTGCGCATTCTCCTTACACGAAGCGACGTGATAAACATCGACGCTACCCGGCACTCCCGTTGTTGCTTTACATAATCGGTGAGAGTAAAGATTCCATCACCGGTTAGAATTCATAAGGTAAAACTCGTAATAATGCCTAAAATATCATAATCCTCATAACGTGTCATTTGTTAACGCGACGAAGTGACGCCCACTTTGGTAGGGCTGCCAATCGCCCCGAGATACGGTTCTGTCACGTCACGTATGTTCCCTGAAGTTTTGGGTCGCAAGATAATCAAAGTTGACTGTTGAACAAATAATAAATAATATAAAAAAACATATTATCATAGATACTGTGTGAAAAAAGAAGAATTCACGAGCTCGACTGGACATAATTACATTACCAACCTGCTTATTGCTTCACAGGAAAGTTTGGCATTTATTCGGCCACATAAACCTAAAACTGTTGCGCCATGTTACCACATCTCCCTGAGCGTTCTAAGATAACAAAAATACAAAGGAAAATGACCACCAAAAATCAATCATTAACCGAAGTACGTATGTGCAGCCAATTTGACTTCACCAACAATCCGAACACATATGGCTTATAATATCTCTGATAACTGAAATGTTGATTAATCTAACTCAGAAAGCATTCACGCCCATGCCATAACATACCATTGTAGTTAAAAGAATGAAGAAGAAAATTTGTTATTCAAGGCGGATTTTATTTTAAAACGAAATCTACGACGAACGAAGAAACTTTCCACCGCAATAACTCGCAAACAGAAACAGTTCAAAAAGAAAGTCACCTAGCATAATCATCTTACATAGAGTTGCGACTGATTAGTCCGGACGTGATGTCAACATCTAATTTTGCACTGGAACCGACATCCCGGAAACATGTGGAACAAGTCAACAAAAGCTGTGGCTCGAACCAATACCGGATGTAACATCACGACGAAGCTTTTTCTTGCACAAAACAGTCTTAACATTATTCTTAAATTTAGAATATTAATGAAAATACTTGCAAGCACCAAATAGCAGAAATAACATTTTTAATATTGGCATTCGTCATCTAACCTGCATCAATACATTGACGAAACGAAGTCACTAATATTCAGCATTTATGTACAACAAATCGTCAAAAATGATTTTTTAACGTACTTGTATTCTTCCTAAGTATACAAATCGTACTATATGGAATTTTCTTCTACGCATGCGCTGAACAGTCAGTGTACAAGGGTGGTAGCCACCCTAGGTGAGGATTGGGGTGGGGGCGTTGGGGGAAGGATGCCTCACTCAATACACTTCCACTCCACTGATCATCACAGTGATTATACTGATCACAATTTTCCATACATTAAGGCTTTTTCATTCATTAATTCCAGTCCCATTTTTGTCTGTAATTTTCAACACTTCCAATTCTTAAGACGGCTACAGTTTTCACTAATAAAACTCCTCCCGTTCTCTCAACAAGACCAAGTGTTATTACCCGTTATGTCTAAACGACTGATGATTTGTTTGTTTGTTTGGTTTTTACGTTGCATGGAACCAGTGGTTAATCAGCAACGGGACCAACGGCTTTACGTGACTTCCGAACCACGTCGACGTCTATAAGGGCTTCAGGAGCAGAAGAAACTCAAATGCGTCCACTGTTCCTGTCAAAACAACTGGGCTCTGCCACGCAATTGCAGAGACAAGCGCAGTTCTTTTCAAGTTCCAGAAATTATGGTGAGCATGAATTTAAACCGGGAGAGTTCACCAATTCTTTGGGGCTGGTATGCTGCAGTAAGTCTTCGATTGGTTTCAAGTGTCTCTTGCGGGAAGCTGTGAATAACTAGAAAAAGACTCCTTATTCGAAAAAAATTAAGTTATTTTAGTTTAACCAGACCACTGAGCTGATTAACAGCTCTCCCAGGGCTGGCTCGAAGGATTCGATATTTTTACGTGGCTAGGAACCAATTGGATACCTAGCAACGGGACCAACAGCTTATTGTGGGATCCGAACCACATTACATAGAGAAATTAATTTCTAATCCCCGGAAACAAATTCCTCTGATTCCACGTTGGCGGAGCAGGGAATCGAACTCGGGGCTACCGAATTGGTAGCTGAGCACGTAACCCACTCGTCCAACGAGGAACTTCGCTACCTTTGAATGTGCCCGAGAATAGCTAGGATAAAACATATTTAGGCCGAAAGCCAAGTGCTGGGATCCCACCAATGAGGTCGTCCAGCCCTGAGAGGAAAATGGAAAGTAAAAGGTTACAAAGGTACTACAACAGGAGGAAAACCTCAAAGCAGCTGCACTACGAAACAGTTTTACGAGAGGACGCAAAGATGGGATAAAAGATCATGGGCGGAGGTATACAGTGAAAGGAACGAAAGGGGTTGCAGCTAGGGGCCGAGGGGATGCTGCAAAAAACCTCAAGTAAAGCCTACTACAAGGGAATGTGCTCAAGGGATAAAGATACTCTCCAATAAGCCTCACCCAGAATCTGTCACACGACAACATGCATTGCATTTTAGGTCTCCTTAAACTTAAAAGCAATTGGTCAACCGACGTTCAAGCATTACTACCCTGTCAGAATATATTGCAACCAAGTAAGGACCACGTAATGGACGACTTCATTTCGCTCTAAAATTGGTGACCATACAAGTGGGATTTGATCTGAGCGTATGAAACACGTCAGGCTATTATCCCTTGCCCTGTTCGATGGGGACAATGTCCTGGAACCAAAGCACAGCCAATCACAGCGTTCCTGCATAGCACTCCCCATTACTAAAATTACTTTTTTCGGGTAGTTTTCACAACAGCCTTAGAATCCTAAGGCAAAGAGGCCAATCACTTGCTGGCACCTTCATTACGCCAAGACTGCCAGAGAGAAAAGGAAGTGGATAAGGAAATGTGATACTGACAATCTCCTTACAACGGGAAGGTGAAGCAGGGATCTCTCAATTTTTGGGCATTCCCTGGACGTAGTAGGTTTTTGGGCATACCAAGGGTCACAATGCTTTGAAGGTATTGCTTTCTCTGAGGTCATATAGGCAAACTTAGGTCATGCCAATACACAAACACACACAAACGAAGAAAAGACGAGTAGTATCATCACTGAATGACATCATGAACCTGCACTCTTTAGAATGGCAATTTCCAGGTTGGTCACATGTTACGCATAGACCAGACACCTGCTTCTGAGTCGTAGCACTGGCAGTCATAAAATCAATCACACCTGGTACCAAAAACCTAAAATGCAGCAGGTATCCATCATAATCAAAATCTTTTGGAAAATTCGTATAAGTGGTACTACTGATAAGTCATACCAGCTGCTTTAAATTAAAAAAAGAAAAGATTAACCATTTCAAGGCAACAATAATGTCCTTATATGTCCTAGGCCCAATTAAAATGAAAACAAAGAAGGAAAAGAGAATTCTGAAGCTTAGAAGAAGAAACAGGGTCATCAAAACGTGCAATCCACTCATTTCCCCAGAGTCTCGGCAGAGGGCAGAAGCCTGCAGGTGTTGTGTATCTGGGGGAGAGGGTGGACTTGTTTAGCAGGAAGAGGCCTGCAGGTGTTCTGAGGCCACCAGAGGAGAGGAGCAAGTGACTAGGGGCAGACGTCTACAGTAGGGGGATCCTGAGCAGAAGTGGGACTTGGTGGGGGAAGTGGAAGCCTACTGGTGTTAAGATGCTACCCGAGGGGAAGTGGACTTGCTGGGAAGGGGTGAGAGGGACGCTACCTGAGGGGAAGTGGACTTGCTGGGAAGGGGTGAGAGGGACGCTACCTGAGGGGAAGTGGACTTGCTGGGAAGGGGTGAGAGGGACGCTACCTGAGGGGAAGTGGACTTGCTGGGAAGGGGTGAGAGGGACGCTACCTGAGGGGAAGTGGACTTGCTGGGAAGGGGTGAGAGGGACGCTACTGAGGGGAAGGGGACTGCTGGGAAGGGGTGAGAGGGACGCTACCTGAGGGGAAGGGGACTTGCTGAAGGGGTGAGAGGGACGCTACCTGAGGGGAAGTGAACTTGCAGGGAAGGGGTGAGAGGGAGAAGTGACCTGCAGGTGTTATAGAACTGAGGAGCATAACCAGAGCACTAAGATAAGACCAGGTTCATTCAGTGTTTAATACGATGGAATGAGACGAAATGAAATGAAAAGGATGATAATTTCAAAAACCTTAATTTCACTCAGCTTTCAATAGTGACTAATGCTCCTTTCATTAGCCATTCATTACACCTGCGGTATTGAAAATAATCATTAGCAAAATATTTTACGAAAAAGGGAATATACATATTCAGAAAATCAATCGGTTAACAAGTTGTGAGAACCAACTATGATTGCAATTCTACCTTCATGAAAATCATACACAATTTTCAAAATTGGCGGGTTCACGAATGTTAAACCTAACCATTTCCAGAACTTTCAGATGAGATATCTTCAACAACGATGGAATCACCGTTGCTGGTCAATATAGTTAAGGCAGTACATATTCCAAGGGGTATGCTCAACTGATACCAACTCATCCCAGGAGAATACCCAGAGGTACTGCTACCTCAGACATATGAGTTGAATATGTCTGCGCTGAAATGGAAATTGACAGTAAAAGGCTTGAAAGGTGTAACAGCAGGAAAACCTCTTAGCTGCACTGGTACGAATCTACTGTTAGGAGAGGGTTGAGGAAAGTAAGATGGAAAAAAGATAATATGAACGGAGGTACAGTAAAAGGAATGAAATGGGTTGCAGCTAGGGGCCGAAGGGACGCTGCGAAGGACCTTAAGGAATGCCCACAGTGAACTGCAAGAGGTGCACTGACAGCACTGCTCGCCTACGGAGAGCCAACAAAGGATGGTACTGAATTCGTATTGTAACACGCCTCTGAAGTCGGAGGGTGTATTGATTGTGGGCACGGAGCTGGCTCATGGCTGCTGAAATTATGCAACCTTGGGGGAATGTGTGGGGGGGGGGGGGGGGGGATCAATTCATGGACGAAGTAGCACAGGTGCCATGAGTCCACCTGAGGGTAAAGGAACTTCATTCGGAGAGTGTCTGTAGGTGGATCCGACCTGTTCTGTTGTGATCTACGAGATGAGAAGAGAAGTTGAGATTGGAGATAATTTTCATAATACTCAATATTATTATTATTATTATTATTATTATTATTATTATTATTATTATTATTATCATCATTTCAGAAGACGAACCCTATTTATATGGAACAAGCCCTGACAGGGGTCATTGGCTTTAAATTCAAACTCCCAAAGAATATTGTGCTCACTGGGAGGTAAGAGAAGGCAAAAGAAAATACAGGAAAAAAGATAAATCAATTAATAAAGACAAAAAATACACAAATAACGAGGGAAACTCCCACGAATCTTTAGCGATAAATAACACCACTATAGTTTAGTAAGAAACACAGAATACAACAGAACTGAGAACTTAGTTCAAAGGCCAAGCCTTGGGACCTAAGAGGTCAGTCAGCGCTGAAACGGAAACTGACAGTGAACAGGTTTGAAAGGTGTAACAGGAGGAAAACCTCGAAGCCGCACTATGAAACAATTGGTAGAAGAGTTTGGAAAGGAGGTAAAGTAAAATGACAGAAAAGGGTTGCAGCTCTCGAGGCCGAGGGGGCGCTGCTAAGAACCGTTAAGTATACTACATACAGCGCATAGCATGAGGCGCACTGACGGCGCTAGCCGCCCTACGGGAACGTAGATCAATAGAACAGGTACAGAGGCTCTCTGCCCTGGAAGGAATGAACGTATTCAGAGAATGTCTTTTCATCCTATTCATGGATGAAAAGGTCTTGTATTTTAGCTTCGAATTGTTGAAGAAAGGTGCAAGAAAAATTGTTTACGATTATATGCATCAATACAAACCAAACTCACGCAAGCATCGGCGCTACGTGAGAATGAGGAGGACGGATATGTCAACGGATAATTTTATGCATTTCGTGTAGCACCAAGGATGAGAGAGAGAGAGAGAGAGAGAGAGAGAGAGAGAGAGAGAGAGAGATAAACGAAGATCACATCATCTACATAAATGTACACATGTACACATTTTTATACGGTGTATGTCTTTGTAAGGAACGTAAATGCAGATTGTGTGTGTACACACACTCACACATATGTACATATCTAACTAAAGCACTCTGACAGATGTTCGGGTTATATACTACATGTGAGAAGTCTTTTCACTAACTAGCTAATTTGCATAATCAAGGGAAATTTGTCAACAGGTGTCAATGTCCCGCGGAGAGGAGGAGGAGAAGAAAATATAACATCGAATCACCACCCGGAAAATGCGGAGCTAATCACGAATACGAAGGGCACTGGCACGAAACAACTATTATCAATGTTAGTATCACGAAACTACTATCATTAACGTTAGTATCAAGGAAGACACAGATCTCCGCAGGCCGAACACTGAGACGCTAGGCTAGGCCCACGCGCCAGACTGTCTGCTTGTTAACACTGTTATTGGCGGGGAAGTCCACAATAATGTGTCTATATATATATATATATATATATATATATATATATATATATATATATATATATATATATATATATATATATATATATACAATCATTAATTAACTCTCTTGATGGCTTAGTGGTTGCCGTCGACTAGAGTCGTTGGAAAGGTAGTAGTGTATCCAGAGTTCGAGACTTTACTGCTATTCCATTTACTACTTAAAAAAAATCCCCTTCGGAGATATTCCCGAAGTAGCTTGAATTCGACATTATACGACGTATATATAGCTTAATGATTGTACATAAAATCACTGTGATAAAAATGTCACATATATATATATAATATATATATATATATATATATATATATATATATATATATATGAATACTATTATTGATAAAAACCTCATAATCAAACGAGTCACTAAAATGAACAAATTCACAATGATGTATATATACATATACATACACACACACACATATATACTACATACATATATATATATATATATATATATATATATATATATATATATATATATATATATATATATATATATACACACACACTTACATGATTATGATTTGTTTCACCATTTTAGTGACTCGTTTGATTATGAGGTTATTATCAATAATATTATTCATATTGAACCAAACAAAAACTTCTTTCAGTTTTCTTCTGAAGATTGAAAAAGAAACCCACAAAATCACTTGGTAACTTGTTTACTTCTAAGTATTTACATTTAATTTTACTCCACACTCGAGTACTTTCAGGCCCTATCTGTGGCCCATTTTCAAGAGATGTTTGGGATGTCAGGCTGGGTCATAGGGCCTGAAAGTACTCGAGTGTGGAGTAAAATTAAATGTAAATACTTAGAAGCAAAAAAGTTACAAAGTGAATTTGTGGGTTTCTTTTTCATTATTCATATTACCATCACTTATTCGTACACACCCAAACGGAGCAGTGCAAAATACCCAAACTTGCTGAACGCAGTTACACAAGACAACGCAAATGTAGGCAAAAGAAATATAGTAACAAACAAAGGAAAATAATTGAAAAAACATACAAATAATGAAATTTAAGATGACGAAAGCAAGGCGAAAAGGGCAAGTTTAATTACCGAATTAATTATGGAGGACTGACTTCCCTCCCTCATCGATTTCAGATTCGCCATAAAGGCGGGAACATCTGCGCCTTCTTCTTTCTCGACTGTGAACATCTGTGGCCGTCGAAAACTTGAATCGCCAACGACTCTAGACGGACAACGCTGAAACCAAAATGTGTGTCCTAGACGTAAAACCCAATTAAGCGCTGAATGACTTCTTGGAAATCTAAGCAGACACCTATACATATAGTTGCAGCATCCGAGGTTCTAGTGGAAGAATAGAATAGGATACAGAATTTAGACCAAAGGCCAGACGCTGGGGCCTTCGAGGTTATCCTCGGCTGAAAGGGCGATTGATAGGAGTGGGTGGAAAGTACGATGGACGGAAGACACTATGAACGGAGGGACAGTAAAAAGGAATAAAAGGGGTTGCAGCTACGGGGCCGAAGGGACGCTGCAGAGAACCTTAAGTAAAGCCTGGCATACCCGATGCATATTCCCGAAATGTATACTGGTATTGCACCCGCCCATTTCCAGCCAATCACAGCGCTCGCGCTTAAAGTGACGTCATCACTGTGGGTGAAGCTGCCACCAGCTAACTTCCACTGCCACTCCGCTTTCTTTCCATTGTATCACCCATTTTTGAAGGATAAAGATAAAAGATAAATCCTTAGTAGAGCTTAAAATTTTACTACGACAACCAGTGTTTGCTTTGCAAATTGTAAGATCGCAAGAGACTTAACTTGAGAACATTTCTATAATCTTACAAAAACGTACGATACCTTCAGATGATATCGTACATCGTATCAGGTCAGTGAATATAAGTAATGAAAGGATAGATACTGAGGACAAAGATAATGATGACCGAGACATCGGGACAGCTATAAGCAGCACGTCAGAGAGAGAAAAAAAAGTAGGTAATGTAAGTGTAGATAGTACTGAGGACACAGATGCATTCGATTTGAGGATGAGCAGCTGTTCCTTTGTGCTCAAGCTCCGTTGTGGACTCCACCACTATTATATATCTCCGTAGGGAGGGTAGTACCATCAGTGGACCTCATACGGTGCACTGTAGTCATTACCTAAGGTTCTTAGCAGCGTGCCTTCGGCCCCTAGCTGCAACCACTTTCGTTCCTTCTACTGTTCCTCCATTCATTTTCTCTTTCTTCATCTTGCTTTCCACCCTCTCCTAATACTTGATTCATAGTGCGAGGTTTTCCTCCTGTTACATCTTTCAAAACGTTGACTGTCAATTTCCATCTCAGCGCGACCTCATAGGTCCCAGTGCTTGGCCTTTGGCCTAAATTCTATATTCAACTCAACTATTAGATACGAGTCTTGGAAATCACGACACCGCACAGACTTTAAGGAAAGTACAACGAGCTAGCATCCGTCAAAACTAGAATTCATCCAAATAGCTTCCTACAAAATATCGGTTCGGAGTTGAAAAAAAAGAAAAACAGTGCAGGCCGAGAAAAAAATATCATGTCAGCCCAACTCCATTTCCAGAAGAGGACCTGACAGACCAATACGTGTGCAGCTCCCATTAGTAAAAGACGACGGCCAAGTCCTTTCAGGGGGAAGAACAAACGCCCACGTAACCTGGCACTGAATATTAGTGAAAATATGGCAAGTGCTAAACCCCACGGATCCAACCGCTGATTATAAATATATGGAACTTTATATAAAGTGGGAACTAAATATATTAGGTTTCTCTCTGGACAGTACTTTTGTTTGGTTAAATTAGATTATCTGCTTTGGAATCTATGTACATAGCTGTAAAAGAAAACGCTGTTAAAACTATTGCTTTTAAAAAAAATAATGTAAAAATAAAACTTATTTCCTTATGAAAAACATCATAGTTAGATGTTAAAAGGTCAGTTATGTAGATAAGAATCATGACAGTATTCAGTATTCGTCATTTATTTTTCATAACAAACACTTAAGAAATTCACGCTGAACCTTGCAATATATATATATATATATATATATATATATATATATATATATAAATATATAATATATATATATATATATATATATATATATATATATATATATATAAATACACACACACACACACACACACATATATAATATATATATATATATATATATAAGTATGCATGATAGATATTATTTTCTTAGCAATGCACTGTGACTATAGTTTGAAGTAAAATGCAAGAGTCGAGTCATATAATAGTATTTGTTTTACATTTCTCATAACAAGCGCTTAAGAAATCCACGCTGAATTCTGAAAAGGTGGGCTCTCTAGATAAAGCTATACCTATTTCTGAGTTCTTCTCTACAAATAAACCAAGAATAGGAAGCTGTTTGACTTTCTTTCCATTGCAAATTTAGTGTTTACATGTTAAGCATTCAGGTAGTCGATGAACGGTGCAATATACTCTTCTTTTTAAGGCGCAACATACTTTTGTTTTTAAAGTATCTGGGAAATATCACACGCGTAATGTTTTGAAAGGGGTTCAATTCCTTAGGCTTGCTCGGCAACCACTTCTGTTCGTAGGACCTCATACGTATGTTAGCAAAGGTAACAGACACAGGATTTCCCATAAGCAATCCCTACGATTTCTTTTATGTACATATCATTAAAGATGAAATAGTTGTCTTGTGTTACGAAGGTTGCATAAATGTGCGAATTCGTTTTTCATTAGAATTGCAAACGTATTCCCATTATTTTCATGGCTTCCTTCATTGGGACATTAGTGTAGAGAGGTTCGATAAGCTGTTTACTAACTCCGCCCACAGCAGGTGACGTCACTACGAGGGCGAGCTCCGTGATTGGCTGGAAATTGGCTGGTGTGATACTATAGTAGACCCACATCAACCGTGGATTTGATGTCAAGGCCAGTCCCTTACGACGCTCCTGACTGGCTGTTGATAAGCCAATGACAGGGCTGGAAACTCCCAGTCTCTCTCGAGAGTTCACAAAGGCAGGATGTATGTTCCACCTCTCCTGAAAGACGTGTCCCTCAGGATACGATAGAGAATGAGAGTTTCCAGCCCTGCGACTGGCTTATCAACAGCCAATCAGGAGCGTCGCAAGGGACTGGCCTAGACATCAAATGCATGGTTGATGTGAATCTACTTTAGCATACATCTCGGGAATATGCGCACCGGATGAGGGGTGTACTGACGGCCCTACCCCACTACGGGGATGTGTGGAAGAATGAGGTAAGAGAGAAGGATCAAGAACAGATAAGTGGGGATGAGAACGAAAGCTATAAGAAGATTTAATTGATAGAGGAAAAAGAAAGGGATTATATGAGGAAGGAACGGTCGTGTAGAGGTTTACATGAGGATGAATAGGGCCATTTGATATATGGCATTTCGGACATCAAGCCAAGCACTGGGGCACTTTGAGTCATTTACCTCCCGTCCCCGTCAAATACATGTGAAGTACCAGGAACTATGGATGGTATTAAAAAAAAAAAAAGAAAAAAAAAAGAAACAATAGTTAGAGGAGTTGGAGAGCAAGACTGTAGAAAGGAAGTGGAAGGCTAAAAAGTGGGAGGAGCCAGGGGTCGACGAGACAGCGCGGCGCACTGACACTGCAAAAAATACATTATTTAAAATCTTCTTAAAGCATACAACGACTCGATAATCGAACTTTCCTACAATAAAAAACTTAAGATGGAAATCCTTTCCCTGACAAGAATTCGATGAAATCAGTTCCAGACGAAATCAAATCAATAAAACCTCCGGCTCTTACAAGTCACAGAATGGCAGACATTTCAGAATCATTGATGGAGAGAGAAGAGAGAGAGAGAGAGAGAGAGAGAGAAAATCAAAGGCAATTCATGGCAGATGGGAAAAATTGACAACGTAAAAAATACATATATTAAAAATGCATAAATGAAAACAAAAATACAAACAAAGTTCCTTCACCACTGCATCAAAACCCTCAAAACCCCGACATAAGTTGAAATGTCTAAATATATATATATATATATATATATATATATATATATATATATATATATATATATATATATATGCAACTTCCTTTTCATGAAAATTTACAAACTCAAAGCATAAATATTTTTCGTATCTGTATACCAATTTAAAATTCAGTCGCTGAAATGCTCATGTTTTATTACACATTTCAAAATCTTTTGGCATGAACACCGTATACAATATAGGTTAACTCTACGTATTAACAACCACATCAAGGCGATCATACCATATGAAATTATAATTGCAAAATGTAAATATATCTGGATGAGCTTCCATAAGTATGAAGAGAGAGAGGAAAGAGAGAGAGAGAGTAGAGAGAGAGAGAGACGAGATGAGAGAAATCAGAGAGAGAGAGGAGAGAATCTTTTGATTACCAACAATCCATCATGATTAGGAGTCACAAGGCCCAAAATGAATTTGACTCAAGATAACAGAAATACCTCTCAACACAAAAGTGGTTCTAACAAAGATCCTCGACATGAGATAATTTTCTACGTCATCACTTGAGAGAGAGAGAGAGAGAGAGAGAGAGAGAGAGAATCTGACCATTTTTACACCAACTTATGACCAAAGATTTCTTTTTTAACGTCCAATATATTACTTCCTTCTCGGTCTCGAGTTACCTCGTGTTACTATGATTTCCTCTCTCCCATCACATACTTCCCCTACATACTGTTAACCACCACCCATCAACATGACCATACCTTCTCCATCTCGTCACGCGGGCACCTTCCATCATCGAGTCGCCCTCAGAAGCCAGGCGGGGTTACGACTTGAAATTTCACTCTGGGAGGTCAAAGCTACGAGGTCTTTTCATATAAAAACGAGCAAATCAGGCCGCCCTTCGATACTCTGTTACGAAATAGATACAAATTAAGGTTTACTTTGGAGGTCACATCACGTCAAACAGAAAAGCACGACGCTGACGGAAATCACATTTTTTATTATATATGTGTGAAATTAACGATATCTCAGTCTCTTATCAAACTGAAAGGGCTGGTAGAGATATCCCGCTGAATACCAACACAACACGAAAGACATTACTTAAAAAAATACGGACATTTTTAAGACTACCATTATGAATATGATATTTAAATTTTAGATACTATTATTTGGAACGGCGACACTTGGAAAAAAACACTTAAGGCTGATATAGTTAATACAATGAATAAACAACAAACGGATATTACCCGTATAGTCAAAAAATAATCTTTGTAACGGTAGGCAACACCGCAACAGAGATTATACATCAATTATTCATCACTGATAAACAACAATGGGGACTAAGTCGCATTCACCTTTTTTTTTTTTAAGTTATTTGATTGTGACAATAATAGATTTCTTTTGCTAATTCGCTGAATCAGCAGCGTAAATAAAAATAATGACAATGCTTGATGCTATTCACTTTCCCCAGTCCACAACAAGAGCTTTCGATACGAAAAAAAGGTTAATAAAAATCTTTAAAAAATAACATCTCAAATCGCCTTATCTTCTTCACTCACTCGCTGTCTCCATATTTCCCTACTTATATGAACTACATAGGGGATTTTAAACAGAAAATCTTATAAAACACAAACTGCTACATACTTTCGGGTACATCGAGCCCTGAATCAACTTCTGTAAAAAGTTAAGTATTACTCTCCTTGGGCTGGTCTGAAGGAATAGATATTTTTACGTAACTAAGAACCTACAACTTATTGTGGGATCCGAACCACATTATATGGCGAAATTAATTTCTAATCACCAGAAACAAATTCCCCTGACTCCACGTCGGGACTACCGAATGGGTAGGCGAGCACGCAAACCACTCGTCCAACGAGGGAACCAACGTCTGAAAAATCAACCTTACTCCTGATATGGAAAAAAGTTAATTCATTTACAAGGAATAATTATTTGTTTGACTCGTCATCACTGCACCCCAACTTGAATTTCAACTTTCAAGGTCTATTATAGAATATCGGTTACAAGGTCTTTATAGACCTTGATCGGTTAAAACGCCTGGCACATGCTCTAACGATAATATTCTACAACCTTAATTCAACTTCAAAGTTTTATTCATATGAATACGGTTAGTAAACGTATAAAAAAAATATAAGTATTGGTAAAAATACCTTATCCCCTTGGTTTCGCGACCTGATGAAATCAGCCAACACACAAATGATCTCAAATTTCTTTCAGCTGAACAAAACTTACATGATTTTCAATTTTCTCTACAATCAATAAATTCTTTTAGTCCTGGCACTTTCCATTCCTCTCCCGAGATCAGTCACCTGTATAATTTCCTTTTAACTTTATTGTTGCTTCTACACAGAAAATTATTGATATTTACACCTAAAACATCTGACATAAAAGAAAGGTTTCTATACATTTTAGGTTTTCTGTTGATATGAGTTTTAAAATAACATGAAAAGTCTCCCGGATGATTTTGAAGTACACCAACCGAACTAACTGAAAAACATTCGTTCCAAAACTAAATTTCTAATACAAAAGACATCGCTACGAATTTCACATTATCGTGATAACTTTTTCTGTAACAAAATTCCAAAATCTACATAAATTACATTAATATGCAAGAGACAGAACAAGGCCTTTCGAACACCTCCTCAGTATTTATAGAATTTCGGCCAATCGCCAAGCACTGGGACGAACGAGGTCATTCAGCGCTGAAATGGAAAATGACAGTACACGATTTGAAAGGTGTAACAGAACGAAAACCTCGCAGTTGCACTATGAATTAAGTGTTAGGAGAGGATGGAAAATAAGACGAAGAAAGAGAATATGAGCGGAGGTACAGTAAAAGGAATGACGGGACTAACTCCCTACGGGAGTCTCAATGTTTACGTTAACACGATGAGGATTAAATTCTTTGTTTTACCTTCTGCACATTGATATCATTTGTTTACATATTTGTAGAATTTTATTACAAGACCAAACTTCAAAGGCAATCATTGCAATAACACACCGCTTCATCTCTTGGGCGTGTCATTCAGAATAAAAACGGATTAAGGCTCCGAAAATTTATAAATTCGAAGAAGTTCATAGGTCATGAAGTCACATTCTCACGCTAAGGTACATACGGTATTCAGCACACACTAACTCTCTAGTAATAAAGGCACACATAATCTACACCCACAAGTCTTGAGTGGCCTTGAAATCTAATGCTCTTCTAACCGTATACAATAAACACTGGGAAAAGTGCTTTTCTATAACAAGGCTGTCTCCTACTGGCAAATAAAAGTAGATCACAAAGTGGAGGTCCGAACATCGAGTTGCTCTACTTCACTTCAACGCCTCGTGGAATGTTAGAGATACTAAAGCCAAAAAAACACTCCCGAAAAGAGATAACTATATATAAAATGCACTGCAGGCAGAAACACTATAATAATTATAGTCACTCGGATAACCAGGGCTCCGAGTGACGGCAGGAAACTTGATCAACACAAGCAACGTAAGACTCAACGTCACAAATACACTGGCACATTCTGATCAGATGAA
>NC_061109.1:37597396-37639939 GCF_015104395.2 Macrobrachium nipponense
CCAAAATAATACACAAGGAAGGCAACTACAATCGTTATTTGGTATCAGAAGCAGTCAGCATCGCCATGCAACGTCCCAGCCTTAACATCCAACGTGAGGCAGACCGATCCTTGCCCTCGTTGTAGGGAGGCAGCCCTTCACCCGCGTGGAACAAAACCCCCACACGCGGACAGGACGCGCACACCGACTTTCAGTAAATTAAACATATATGTAATTAATATATATTTATGTATAATGTGTATATAATAACTTACTTTCAACTTTTTATATAATTTCTGTTGTTAACATATTTATTTGTCTTATTTTATGTTTCACTATAGTCTTTTGTAAATACTTAAACTAGGTATCTGGCAATTGTACTACCTTTCCGTCCTCATAACGTCACAAAAACGCATGTAGGCTCATATTAAGAGCCTGTGCTGGCACCAAGCCAGCTTAATCTTAAACAACAACAACATATTTGTATCAGTACGCTTGATAACGTCAATACGTATAGGTTGACGAAACAGCTGTCGCGTGTAAAAATTCTGGAGTAAATGGAAGAACCCCATTATGTGTCCATTAGTAACCTGAACAATGAAGTAAAGAAAATAATTAGAAAATATGAAGCAATTTCAAAAAAGCTGGTTAACAGTGAAAAAGCCATTCTATTCAATGAATATATATATATATATATATATATATATATATATATATATATATAATATATATATATATATATATATATGAGGCGGCCTTCGTATCATGAGCTTTTTGTATCTTGGACCGCATTTTACATGTAAAATGGCTAATCCGTTCCAAGCCCTCCAAAAACACCCCAGTAAATTTCATAATAAAGCTAAATTGACCTATAAACAATGAAATACTACAACAATTTGGAACATTCAATACCTAACTTAATACGTACTGGTAATATACCTGTAAATTAAGTGTATTAGTGGGTATGGTATACAAGAAATACTGTACGTACATACATACGTATGTAGTAAAATGTGGAAGCTTACCTTTAGAGTGAGGCTATCTCTGAAAGTGGTGACAGAGGAGGACAAACGGCAGATACGTACGTACACTTAACTTTACGAAACACATTAAAAAATGTAAGGAAAACATACATAAACTAAACTTTACGAAACACATTAACAAAACTGTAACACTCAACTTCACAAAAAACTAAAATTTAATTTTTTTTTTGTCTTTTTTTTTATTTTTACATTTTTTTTTACTTTCAACTTCTTCACCACTTTCAACTTTCTGTTCTTTAGTAGTATCACTTGGTTCTTCCTTTTTGCTTACTACTCCAACTAAAGGCCTCTTTAAAAAATAACTATCCAAGGAAGATTGCTTCTGCCTACTTTTAACAATGTTCCTGAAACGACTCGGGCAAACGTCATCAAACTGTGCAAGCATACGACCTGTGTAAGCCTTTTCGGGGTGTCTCTTTTCTATGAATGATTGCACCTTATGAAAAGCAGCTAGAGCATCCTTAATTTCTGCCGTTGTCATAGTCCTCGTCCTCCTCCTCGCCGCTGCTAGAGAACTCCTCTTGAACGACGTTATGTTGCATGGCCTCTAACTCATTCAGGTCATCCGTCGTAAGCTCCTCTTGGTGCTCCTCGAGAAGGTCATTGATGTTGTCCTCGTCGACGACCAGCCCCATGGACTTGCCTAATGCAACGATCTCGTCAAGATCTGGTTGCAAAACAGTTTCAGGATAGTCAACTGTTTCTGAATCTGCAGCACCAGCTTCGCCCACATCGAATCCCTCGAAGTCTTGGGCGGATACGGCATCAGGCAGAGTTTCCTCCACGAGGAATTCAAGGTTCGCCTCGAAACCTCCTGCCAAGCTTGGTCGGTGAGTCGGATGCATATCACAATATCGAAATGCTCCTTCCAAAATTCACGCAAGGTGAGGTTTGTGGTATCGGTGGTGTCGAAACATCTCTTGAAAAGAGGTTTCGTATACAGCTTCTTGAAGTTCGATATCACTTGCTGGTCCATGGGCTGGAGGAGAGGGGTGGTGTTAGGCGGAAGATAAAGAACCTTGATGAAGGAATACTCTGCTAGGATATCTTCCTCGAGGCCAGGAGGGTGAGCAGGGGCATTGTCCAACACAAGCAGGCATTTCAGAGGGAGGCGCTTCTCTTCCAAGAATTTCTTCACTGTCGGGCTGAAACACAGATTTACCCACTCGGTGAACAAAAGCCTCGTTACCCAGGCTTTCGCATTAGCCCTCCACATCACTGGAAGCTTCTCCTTAAGCATTTTGTGGGCTTTGAAGGCTCGAGGAGTCTCAGAATGATAGACAAGTAGGGGTTTCACCTTGCAATCCCCACTGGCGTTCGAACAAAGTGCGAGTGTAAGCCTGTCTTTCATAGGCTTATGCCCGGGTAGCTTCTTCTCTTCCTCGGTGATGTACGTCCGACGAGGCATTTTTTTTCTCATCACAGTTGAAGACTTGCTGAGAACTGTAGCCTTCCTTGATCACATCTCGTCGAACGTAAGTTTGAAAAGGCTTAGGCCGCTTTAGTGTCCGAGCTGGCCGCCTCCCCCCCATGCCACACCACGAATGGATGCCAGTCCGTTTACAGAATTTCTCGAACCACCCATGCGAAGCCTTGAAGTCTGGGGTTGGCGTTGATGTCCCTTCTCCTCCTTCGTCTTCGGCCTGGGCAATCAAATCGCCGAAAATAGCGCTGGCTTTGTGGGAGGTTGCCGTCTCCATTATCATATCGCCAGCGATTTCTTTGTCTTTTATCCAGACAAGAAGAAGCCTTTCCATTTCATTGTGCACGCGGGTCCTCTTGCTGGACAAAATAGTGACGCTTTTGGAAGGTGTACCTGCTTTGATGGCATCCTTCTGCTTAAGATGGTGCCTATTGTCGACGGATTTTGGCTGTATTCCTTGGCGATCACACCCAATCGTATACCAGCTTCATACTTTTTGATAATCTCCATCTTCGTTTCCAAAGAGAGCATCCTCTTCTTTCCGTGAATTTCAAGTTTCTTGGGACCTATGACTACGTAATTATGTTATGTGGTACGTATACGTATGTAGTAAAGTTCTCACACAACACGATAAAGTATACTGCAACGAAATCACTAACGAATTTACGTTAATAAACGAAATCGTTAGAATGAACGAAAACCGCGTGCGTACAATACAGAGGATGCCGTGCAGTGGCTGTAGAAGCATGCCGCTATGTAGATGCATGATGGGAGGGATGCTGACCATTAGGAGAGAAGGATTCCATCAGGCGGTTGGACTAGCATCATGGAAAACCAATGGAAGAGAGCAGGAGGATGGTGGCGAGTCTACTCAGTTGCGGCGCGCGAGTTTCAAAATTGTTATCGGTGGTCCGGGCGACTCTCGGACTTTACAGCAACAACCTTTCGTATCTTGAGCAATTTTCATATGTAGAGCCTTAAAATTTTTCGTATTTGCTTTCGTATCTCGATTTTTTCGTAAGTTGAAGCCTTTCGTACCTCAAGGTACCACTGTGTATGTGTATATATATATATATATATATATATATATATATATATATATATATATATATATTTGATATATATATATATATATATATAGTTAATATATATATATATATATATATATATATCTATATATATTATATTATAATTATTATATATATATATAATTACCTATATATATATAATATATATATTATATATAATATAATATATATATATTAATATTATAAGATATATATACAGATATATATACAGAAGTCCTCGGGTTACGCTGGTCTCGACTTACGATGTTTTCTTTCGTGGTTACGAACGCGCCCCATAAAAATATAAAAAATAATATTTTGCGTCGTTCCGTCTTACGCGGTTTTAGCGTCGTAAGCAACGTAAACAAACGCGAACTAGTTCCAGGCGCACGGCGGAAGAATACGCTTTGTGGGGGAGAGGACGGCGTCGCTTCGCTACGCTCAGTCCTCGCCCATACGCCATTTTGGTTGTTTACACTGCCTCTCTCTCCCTCGTGTTGTATCGTTTTTGTAACTTTTTGCTCTTTGTTATGGCTCCCAAGCGCAAGGGCGGACTCTTCTGAATGGTAGTGCAATCGAAGAAAAGCAAAGGCCATCACCATGGAAATTAAAGTGGACATTATAAAGCGATCCGAGAAGGGAGAAACGCCAACAAACATTGGCCGCTCGCTTGGCCTTAGCCGTTCGACCGTTGCTACCATTATCAAAGATAAAGAGCGCATCGTTGAACATGTGAAAGGATCTGCTCCTATGAAAGCGACAGTGATAACTAAGCAGCGTAGTGGTCTAATAATTGAAATGGAAAGGTTATTGGTGCTTTGGTTGGAAGACCAAAATCAACGGCGTATCCCAGTCAGCCTTATGGTGATTCAGGAGAAGGCGAAAAGATTGTTTGAAGCGTTGAAAAAATTGAAAAAGAAAAGGGGGAGGGAAGTGAAAGTGAAGAGTTTGTGGCTAGTAGGGGTTGGTTTATGCAGTTTAAGGCTCGGGCCAATTACCATAACCTTATTACAAGGTGAAGCTGCTAGTGGGGATGAGAAAGCAGCGAGTGAATTCCTAAAGCGTTGTCCTGAGATAATTAAGGAGGGGGGTTATTCTGCTCAGCAAGTGTTTAACGTAGACGAGACAGGTTTGTTTTGGAAACGTATGCCTAACCGCACTTACATCGCCAAGGAGGAGAAGTCAGCACCCGGTCATAAAGCCAGCAAGGAGAGGCTAACTTTACTTCTTGGGGGTAATGCTGCTGGCGACTTCAAACTGAAGCCCTTGTTGGTGTATCAGGCTGAAAATCCAAGGGCACTCAAGGCATTTGGAAGGGTCAACTACCAGTAATTTGGAAGTCCAACAAGAAGGCATGGGTGACACTTGCAGTGTTTGAGGACTGGTTCGTAAACCATTTTGTTCCAAGTGTGGAGCGTATTGCGCCTCCAAGGGTATCCCCTTTAAGGTGTTGCTAGTGCTGGACAATGCCCCTGGACACCCTGCCCAGCTGGGAGACTTCAACCCTAATGTCAAGGTGGTTTACCTTCCACCTAATACCACGGCCCTTTTACAGCCTATGGACCAAGGAGTGATTGCTTCGTTCAAGGCCTACTACCTACGAAGGACAATTGCTATGGCTTTACAGGCAACTGAAACCAAGAAGGACTTGACTCTGAAGGACTTTTGGAAATCCTACAACATCCTTGATGCTGTAAAGAACATTGCTAATTCCTGGGAGGAGGTTAAGCAAACAAACATGAATGGTGTCTGGAAGAAAATTTGTCTCAATTTGTGAATGATTTCCATGGGTTTGAGGACACAGTTCAGCTAGTTGTCAAGAACGTTGTTGCCCTGAGTAAGGAAATCAATTTGGAGATGGAGGTTGATGATGTTACAGAGCTGCTGGAGTCTCATGGCGAGGAGTTATCTGCTGAGGACCTGATACAACTGGAGAAGCAGATAATAGAGGAAGAAGAAGAAGCACCCACCCCAGAGCCTAAGGCTTTCACAAGGCATGACTTGATAAGAGGTTTTGCAGAGTTGCAGCAAGCGTTGTCAACTTTTGAGGCTCAGGATCCCAACTTGGACAGGTTCACTAGGGTTTCCAGAGGCGTCATGGATTTGATGCAGTGTTACAAGGAGGATCTTGGATGAAAAGAGGTCGCTCTCTGTTCAGACTAACCTGGAGCAGGTATTTTAAGAAGGTAGAAGAGGCCTGCAGGAGATCCTGTACCCTCTACCTCAGCTGCCTCTGCTAATCCAGCACCTTCTGAATGTTCTGCGATCAACCCAGACTCAACCTGCCCCAGTATCGTCCAGCACCTTCTGTAGGTTCTTTGCCTCACCTAAAGACTCACCTGCCCCAACATCTCCAGTAGTATGTTCTGCCTCACCTCAAGAATCACCTGCTCAGCATCTCCAGTACTAGTATGTTTCTGCCTCACCTCAAGAATCATCTGCCTCAGCATCTCCAGCAACTTCTGGAGGTTCTTTTTCTCTTCACTAACCTCCCCCAGTCTCTCCAGCACCGCAGCTTCCTCTCCAGTGTGCAAGCCAATCAAACTAATAAAGGTAAGGAATTGTTCTCTCGTTGTTATTGAATAGGTATTTACATTAAATCATGTGTATTTTCAATGTTCCGACTTACGCTGAAATCGTGTTACGATGCATCGTAGAACGGATCTACGTCGTAACTCGGAGACCCCCCTGGTATCCCCCGATATATGATAGATATATATATATAGATTATATATATATATATATATATATATATATATATATATATATATATATATATATATATATAGTATATAGATTATATATAGATATATATAGATATATATATATATATATATATATATATATATATATATATATTATATATATATATATATATATATAGATATAATATAATATAATATATATATATATATATATATAATATATATAATATACATATATATATATATGATATAATAATATATATAGATATAATATATATATATGTGTATATATATATATATTATATATAATATATATTATATATATATATATATATATATATATATATATACACATATATATATTTTATTTATTTATTTATATATAAGTATATATATATATACATATATATATATATATATATATATATATATATGCATATATATATATATATATATATATATATATATATATATATATATATATATATGGATATTTATTTATATATATAGATGCATATATATATATATATATATATATATATATATATATATATATATATATATATATATATATATATATATATATATATATATATATATATATATATATATATATATATATATATATATATATATATATATATAATATATATATATATATATATATATATAATATATATATATATATATATATATATATATACACTACTATACATATACGTATGTGTGTTCGTACTTGGAGAAATTCTGCACATGAATATTAGCCAAATAATTTTCTCCCTGCATTAGCAATATATGATTTTTTGCCCTTTTATGCAAATAAAAGTAGTTCCACTTCATGCACTGCCTGCTTTGTACTACACAATCTTGTATTATTTTAGTTAATAGAGATATTTTGTTCCCATATACTTGTCATTTACCTAAATTCGAATTTGACCGCTACATGCCCCAAGGGAAGCTCAAAATCTGTGCCACATTTAAGAAAAAATGCAATGTTTACATCATTATCCAGAGAATAATGTTACAAAAAGTTTCAATATGATGAAGAGTATCTGGCAACGATTATTTTATCATTTTTTAGGTCTGTAGTGCTTCCAAATACTAAATATGCAAATTGATTGAGAAAATTTGATTTGGAAACACTATAATTACATGATGTGACTACTGTACCTGCTTTTCTAATCCTCCAAATGCAATTAACAAGGCAGTAAAATTACTCTGATAATGAACAGATATTCATGTGATAGTCACAGTATAAACTACATACATATATTAGTGGTAGCCTTGTTTACAACCGAATACCTCTTTCTTCCTCCATTGGACTGTGAAGATATTCTCTGAACTCGATATTCACACTCTTGCGTGTGTAGAGGGTAAGTCGTGGAAACAGAGTAGCAAAATATACTGTATTTTTCAAAAGATTACATCTTTTGATAGCTTGCAGAGAAGTGCTTTTGAATGTGTGTATGAGACAAGAGCTAGAGAGGAAGTCTGAGTTACAATTCATTTACAAATCATAGGCGAGCAAACCTAATCAAAAGATACAGGTATATGACCAAACATACTTATCTAGCCCTCTTAAGCCGATTGGACGTATTATACATCGAGATAAATTGTCTGTCGGGTGCTAATTGGACGTATCGTACGTCGACATAGAAATTTTTTTTTTTAATTTGCGGAAAAATACTTATAGGCCTACCAGGCGAAAACTTTTGAATCACGCGCCTTGGGGGTACTGGGAGCTCACGGATCAAGGCATTGTTTTGTTTACAATTGTTACCCAGGCACGCAAGCGCGAATTTCTTTCTTATCGCACTAAAAAGTATCAGTGACACATCTCAGAAAATTATTTCGTCACTTTGACATAATTTTTGCACCTTTTTAAATTAGCCGTTACATGGAGTGTTATATATGAAAATGTGCGCAATTTCATGTAGAATACAACAAAAAATACTCATGATTGTAGCTTTTATCAGTTTTGAAATATTTTCATACAAATAACGATAAGTGCCAAAATTTCAACCTTTGGTCAACTTTGACTCTACTGAAATGGTCAAAAAACGCAATTTTAAGCTAAAACTCTTATATTCTAGTAATATTCAATCATTTACCTTCATTTTGCAACAAATTGGAAGTCTCTAGCACAATATTTCGATTTATAGTGAATTTATGAAAAAACTTTTTCCTTACGTCCGCGCAGTAACTCTACCAATAAATTTTTTTGTGCGATTGTCGTAATGTTTGCACCATTTTAAATTAGCCATTACATAAAGTTTTATATATGGAAATGTGCGCAATTTCATGCACAATATAACTAAGAACAACCCCTGGTTGTAGCTTTTATCAGTTTTGAAATATTTTCATATAAATAACGATAAGTGCCAAAATTTCAACCTTCGGTCAACTTTGACTCTACCAAAATGGTCGAAAAACGCAATTGTAAACTAAAACACTTATATTCTAGTAATATTCAATCATTTGCCTTCATTTTGCAACAAATTGGAAGTCTCTAGCACAATATTTCGATTTATGGTGAATTTATGAAAAAAAAACCTTTTCCTTATGTCCGCGCGGTAACTATTCCGAAAAAAATCAGAAATTTTTTTGTGCGATTGTCGTAATGTTTGCACCATTTTAAATTAGCTGTTACATAAAGTTTTATATATGAAAATATGCGCAATTTCATGTAGAATAGAACAAATAAATGATTGAAGGTTGTAGCTTTTCTCATTTTCGAAACATTTGCATATAAATCACGATAAATAAAAAAAAACCACGTTCGGTCAACTTTGACTCTACCGTAATAGTCGAAAAACGCAATTGTAAGCTAAAACTCTTACAGTCTAGTAATATTCAGTCATTTATCTTCATTTTGAAGCAAATTCGAATTTTCTAGCACAATTTTTAGATTTATGGTGAATTTAAAAAAAAAAACTTTCCTTCCCTCCGCGCGCGGATTCTCCGCCGCAAATCTCCGAAATGCGTACGTCGCATTCTCGTAATATTTGCTCCATTTCATATTAGGCGTTTCATAGAGTTTTATATATAAAAATGTGCACAATTTCATGTAAAATACAACAAAAAATAATTGAAGGTTGTAGCTTTTCTCATTTTCGAAATATTTGCATATAAAAAAATATATAAAAAATTTCGACATTCAGTTAACTTTAACTCGTCCGAAATGGTCGAAAACTGCAATTTTAAGCTAAAACTCTTACAGTATAGTAATATTCAATCATTTATTTTCATTTTGAAACAAATTGCAAGTCTCTAGAACAATATTTAGATTTATGGTAAATTTAAAAAAAAAAAAAAACAAAAAAAAAAAAAAAAAAATTTACGTCCGCACGTTACGAATTCATGCATCATTTTTTGATAATATTTTCTCTGTGTTGCTTTGATCGTTTTACAATGTGTTATATACCAAAATGATTTGAATACAATTATATATGAAATTTTGTTTTTGCACTATCATATATAGCATTATTTATACATGATAATGATATTTTTTCATTTTTGATGGTTGCATACTAAACTTCAGGCAATAACAAAAAAAGGAGCCAAAAATGAACTCTTAATCTTGAAAACTAAGCGCACTGTGATTTTTTGAAAAAAATATTTTTTCCGCTTCAGCGCTCACTCCGAGATCCCCCCGGCATACGGGAGACAATTTTCATCATACTCCTTCGGCGTAAGAGGGCTAGGTTAAGACACATCATCGTTTCAAGATCTCGTGAGAGCCGAAGTATGTTCCCATGAATGTAGGTTGTTGTTGTGTGTTTCTATTTGTGCTTGGCTAAGCTTCACCGCTCACCACATCCTGGACTGAGGTTTTTGGGCAGACTTTCCTCCATGACTTCCTGACCTGATTACTGGACTTATTTTGGGCAGACTTTCCTCCATGACTTCCTGACCTGATTACTTGACTTATAAGATTCTAAAGTAATGTATTCACATTACTATTTAAAATGTAATTATCCACTACACATATGTAAGCACACCCAAGATTAACTTATTTTAAAATGTATGTCACTCATTTTGTGATTTCCCTTACTCAAAAACTTTTAATACCCTACGATTGCAGGAGATAAGGGGGCTCCAAAACCTAAAAAAAATAAAATAAATAAATATGATATTGTTATGATACAATAAAGTTTTTTACATACTTACCTGGCAGATATATACCTCCGTGGCGCAGGTACTGAAGGCAGGGGTCTGGTACAACCAGACCACTGGCACCTCCTTCTACCTTTGGGATATTGCCCACAGGTCCTTGGATCGTTTTCCTTGGGGGGACCCGTGGGGGCTGGCTGCAAAACAACACGGTGGGGTAAGCTAACCCAGACCCTTGCAGGCTGAACAGCATCGAGTCCTGGTGTGACTGTAAGAATAGATAAGTGAGTGAGAGAGTGACTGGCTCCTCTTCTATCTTTTTCTCCCCCTCTACCTGTGGGTAGAGGGATACGGTCGTCACCTTGCTGGATAAGGACGAGATGCAGGTGAGCTACTCGACAGAGCCCCATCCTATCCCTTTCACTAGGGATGGGAGCGAATATCCACCACTTCCTCCTACAAGGGGGGGGGGGGGAGTGGATTGCCAACAAGAGACAAAACCATAACTTTATGTTGCCTCTTGCAAACAGGAACTATTGTTCTTGCTTGGCCTTGCTGGTACGAAGGAGATACGCTTGCCTCTCTCTTAGTACTTGGTCCAGAGGTCTGGCCATTGATCCTGCGGTGCACACCCCGATCAATCGGACAGAGGCTTGGATCCCTCCCTCGCTCTTACGACCAGGGAGGCATTCCAGAGCTGGGCGAACACCAGTCTGTTCACAAAAGACTCAGATTCCTCCCACCAAGAAGTGAGTCTTCCTATTGTAAAAGGACCGAAGGTTTGTATTCCGTGTCGGAACAAATGGCAATTTGTCCAAAATTGCATTTTTCCTAACTATACAAACCTGAGGTCCTTTTACACATAGTCCCACCCCTCAATGCCACCCCTCACTCTGCAGTTTTTGCTTGGGCCTAAAGCAAAAGTGATTGTTTACCTCCCAGTCACGCGGCGCCCGCCTGTCGGACAAGCAGTTAACTACCGAACCCCTTGTTCGAAAGCTTACGACCTATCCAGCTGCCGCTAGGAACCTTCCTATTGTAAAAGGACCTCAGGTTTGTATAGTTAGGAAAAATGCAATTTTGGACAAATTGTCATATTTGCCACCACATGCAGTGTATAGTGGCAACAGTTACTCCAATCAATACAGATAGAGAAACCTTTTAGAAAAATTGTGCTGTGAATTATACTAGATACAGTACAGTTGATGGGAACCCTAATGGAAACTGGGCTTTTTGGGTGTGGAAAAACACAAAGTGAGCCAACTCCACTAACAGTATATGTTGGTCAAATTTCATCAGTCACAAGATCAGCAGTTTTTAGAATATATGGTTGAAGTGTGTAATCACTGACCAATAGAAAATATATAAATCACGAAGATACAAAAGGAGAATTTTAGGGATACATTGTAGCCTAACCAGCTTTTTGCTGTCAGATTAATTTTTAATTCTGGGCTCAGCCGTGTCGCTCCGTGAAATGTGTCCCCTTTAGCACTATTTCTAGTAAAATATTGCTATGATACCAGAGAACTGCTAAATTGGACATGTCAGAAGTCTCTGACTCGCTCACCTAAATAAAAAGGTGTCGGTATAGAACTGGGGCGAGTGTTAAACACTACCACAGCAACCCCTCCAATTAGCCTTTTCCTCATCAAAAGACCTGAAAACGGGAGCCGACCTATAGGTCACACCCAGCTTACCCCGTTGAAGGGGACTGTGGCGTCATTCTTATCGATAGCCTCCCAGCGTTGCACGCTCGTGTTATAGCTATCTGTTCTTTTTAATTGGTTTCTTTATTCTTTTTCGTTATGGATCGTCAATCTGCCTCTTCACCCAAGTTAAGTACTGGTTCGCCCTTTTTCTGTATTTAGGGAGTGATTTTGCCTTTCGTTTTGCCTTTATTTAGGATTTTGTTAGGCGTCTCCTCCCGTAGCGAGCGGTAGCGAGCCGCCATTACGTCGTTCCCTTGTTTTGTACCAATTTCGAGCGGGCTTCTTTCAGCCCTACCTATATATTTATATTTATATACTCGTACTTATAATATTTCAGTATATATTTTCAGTATATATTTTATTATGTCTTGGGTGGCAGTTGCTTTGTCGATCTTGTTTGATCTAAGTTTATTATTTTCATGATTTCCTGTTTTTTCAAGGGGGTCGGCGTTCGTGCACGTTTCTTTGTTTCGTGCTTCGATGTTTATCTACCGTTCTCCCCCTTTTATTTATTTAGTGGGTATTTTCCATTCAAGAATTCCCCTTTTTTCTTTTCGTCAGCTTACCGTTTGTTTTCGTTTTGTCGGTAAGCAAGTAATTTTTCCTTGTTGCGCCCACTCTCATCGAGTGGCCTCCATTGCGTTTTTATATTTTTTCGACCCTTATTTTCATTACCCCTGTTATTAAAGCATGTTTTTCCCTTAGCTTTAAGTAATTGATTTTATTTTGTCTATGTATATTTGGGTGTTCGGTCGGCAGCTAGCCTTCCAATAGGCTTTGCCTGCGTTTTCCTCGTGATCCTGTATTCGCGGGGAATCGCTGGTCACGTGATCGTCCCCCCTTCAGCCTCCCTCCCTCCCCCTCTCGTGGAACTCCCCGTAGTTGGGTGCCGCTCTCGTTGTTTGTCGCTGACGGTTGGGCCGTCCCACCAGCGGAGGGGGAGGTGTAGTGGGTCTCCCAGGACCTTGGGCTGGGGAGTGTCGCTTCTTAGCCGACCGCCTCCGAGTTAGTCGCACTGCGTTTCAGCCTCGGCTTCCGTGGATTGTTGCGCTCTGCTTCTTTCACTCCCGGAGCTTACATCCACCCGCCTAAAACATTCCCTCTCCGCATAAGGCGGGTTTAGATTCCGGCCTCTCCCGGAGGTCATTTGAGGATTATGTTTACGGAAGTTACCTCTTCCGTAGGCGGAGCATAGTATATTTGTTATTTTAGTTTTTATTATTATCATTATTTTTATCTTTATTTTTATTTTTATTTTCTTGCCACGGAACTTGCGAGTTCATGTGGCCGTCCCGGGTTACTTCGTGTACCCCCCTCTCCGGGTCATACAGCTCCGGGTATACAACTCCGGGTGTTTTTTTTTTTTTTTTTTTTTTTTTTTTTTTTTTTCCTTACAAACAGTCCCCCCCGGGACGTTAACATATGAATATATATACCCTTTTCTTTTCTTTATAGCCCGGAATGCCCCGGCACACAAAAAAAAAAAAAAAAAAAAAACCAAAAGAAAAGAAATATATTCCATTATCCTATTAAGTGTGTGCAATTGTTCTTATTATATTATTGCACTTACAGGCCTCTCAGTGTCTGGTTGCCGGCTGTAGTGCTGCTCTGAAAGATCCGTGCGGCCATGACGTTTGTCGGGGCCACGCCCCTGTGCAGTGCTGCTTCCTGATTCCGTGGTCTGGCATCATGAAACTGTTTTGCCTGCTACGACTTGGTACATCAGGCTACCTCTTCGGTAAGTTACCGCACTGCTGGTTCTTATGTTTATTGTAAAAAAAAAAAAAAAAAAAAAAAAAGAAAAAAAAAAAAAAAAAAAAAAAATATTGAAATGAGATAAAATAAATGATCAATTAAAATTTTTTTAAATTAAATTACATTGATTAATCAATAATTATAGAATAATGTTCAAGGAATTTACTTGGTGTTGACACATTCCTTGCATTACAGGCTGAGCAGTCTATTAAGGATGCTGCACTCTCCGCCCTCAAGATCTGGGTTGGAGGGTTTGGACGGAACGTAGGGAAGGCTAAGCCGTATATTCTGTCCCGAGATATGGCGACTTTGCTCTTCCCAGCCGGAAAATCTGCCGGATACGTCGATCCAAAAGTAGCGGCACCGATTATCAAATCAATCCAAGACTCAGTTATTATTGAACAGCAAGAGGCGGAATTGCCGGACCTTGGACTAGAGGAAGTCTCACTTGAAGTGGTTGAGGATTTGCCCGTTACACTAGGCACGGGTACAGGTAACAGTGTTAATGAGGCTAGCTTAGTTAGTCACCGGGATCTTTCCTTGAGTGACTCTGGATTCTTCCTCTCCTTCTACTTCCAATTCCTTCATGGGTTTCACAGGAGGTTTGCCCCCTCCCAGGTTGCACTCCTTCTCTGTGATTCCTAAACTAAAGAAAAAACCTGCGGGTAAAACCTTGCTTAAAGGCAGATCAAGAGACAATGCCAAGGCCTGGGCAGTCACCAGAGGTTCAATACACATATTAAAACTAAAATAAAGTCGCTTTCCAAACCTTCAATCCCAAGGTCTCAAGGAGGGAATTCTTCCTATTGCCCTACCAGTCCCATTTCATTAACTTCTAGGGACCGGATACCTCTTAAGGTACCGCAAGAGGGACAGGATGATTCTCCTTCCGTTGACAAGACCAGTTCAACACAAATATTCTAAATCAGGTCAGTAGCCTTGGTAGCTTACTCAGCTCAGTTGCAGCAAGGTTTGAAGAAGTGTTTAGCAGTTTAGGTGCTCAGGACTCCCTGATTGCAGGTCTCAGACAGGAGTCAGCAGTTTCGGCCCCTTCTAGTAGCTTGATGCAAGCTCAGAGCATGCCTGACGGGGTCCACGCTCCCTCCTTTCCACCCGGTAATCCCTGTGAGGGTGGTTAACTTCGCTCCGTTTGTCAATGGGATGTTGACTATAGAAGGTTGCGGCACAAGTAGGCTCGAGGATTTCGAGTTTTTCCCCGAAGGTTTGCAGCCTCCATTTATAGGCTATGTTAGGCTTACGGAGGCAGCTTGGTTAGAGAGGATAAGGTCCCCAAGGAGACTGTTATCCTTTCTAGAGATCAGGCTCAGCAAACATGGATACGGAGCCTAGAGAGTGGGACTGCTCAAATACTAGAGTAACAGCTTTTAAAAGTCCTTTCACCATGTTTACAACTGATGTCGGGAACCCCTTACCTTTTACATCAAAGGTAGCAGAACTTACACTCCAGGCAGTGACTCGAGAAGAGTCCATGCCCCAGCTTAGGGAGACAGATCCCACATCTTTACTACTCCCAGGTAGGAGGATTTGTGGGAGGATTTGCCAGCTACGTTCTCGGTAGGCAAGCTGAAGCCAGATTGTGCAATCCCCTTGTTTAGTGAACGCCTTCCTAGGCTGTCAGACGCATTGATCCAAGCCGAATTTGATGCTAAGACACGCTCGCAAGGTCTCTTAACTCCCTAGTGATGACAGAGACGGCGGCTCGGGAGTACGCTCAGGAGCTGCTGTTTAAGGTCATTGCGAAGTCGTTACTTTTAAGCATGCAATGTGACTTGTACGACTTTTGCGATTGCTATGAGAAATTGCAGAAGCATGTTCTATCTGAGGCTACGATCAGGCACGAACCCCAACAAGCTTCTAGCTTCCTCAATCTGGGGTGCAGATCTCTTCCCAGCTTCAGCAGTAACCGAGGTTCAGAGCGAGGCATCACGTCTTAACCAAAGCATCAGGTTGCGTTGGGGAATCCCTTTCCCAAAAGGAAATCAGAGTCTTCTTCCTCCAGTTTTAGGGCTAGGAAGAAGCAAAGGAAGTTCCAACCTTTCCAAGTCCCGCAACAGCATCCTGTGCTACAAGCTGTTCCAATTCAACAGGTATCCCAGCCTTCGACTTCTAAGGCTCAGCCTCAGCAACAGCATCAATTTGTCTTCCTTTCGCCGCCGTCTAACCAACAGGTCTCCTCACAGTATTCAGTGTCGCCCGCTTTAACCCGGTCTATGAGAGTCGGGCATTTCACCCCTTTACCAGAGTTGCTAGGGGTGGCAGGGCTAGAGGATCCTTTCGCCAGCGCGGAGGAGCCAGAGCCCAAGGGCGAAACTAGAGGTGCAAGGTCAGGCAAGAGGATCCCGGCCTTCATCATCTCAATGAAGTTTCTCAGGTAGGAGGCAGGCTGTACCTCTTTCGTCATCGTTGGGGGTTCAGCAGTTGGGGCAAAAAGCATAGTATCCAGAGGCCTAGGCTGGAGTTGGATCAAAGGTCCTCCTCCACCCATCACCTTCTATCAGGAAACCAACGCAGGAATTGATGGATACTCAAGGACCTTCTCCAGAAGGGAGCAATCTCCAGGACGAAGAACTTGAATTTCAGGGGTCGTCTATTCAGCGTCCCAAAGAAAAGGGACCGACAAAAGAAGGGTGATCTTAGACTTGTCCCGTCTAAACTTGTATCATTCGTTGCGACAAGTTCAAAATGCTGACCATCTCTCAGGTGCGGACCTTACTTCCCCGTGGGGCCGTCACCACCTCTATAGATCTTACAGACGCCTACTATCATGTCCCGATAGCTCGGCACTTCCGACCATTCCTCGGCTTCAAACTAGGGAAAGAAGCCTACTCCTTCAAAGTAATGCCCTTCGGGCTAAATATAGCACCAAGGGTTTTCACGAAACTGGCGGAGGCAGTGGTGCAGGAGCTAAGATCCCAGGGTATATTGGTGGTGGCGTACCTAGACGATTGGCTAATCTGGGAGATGGACAAAGGCAAATGTATGAAAGCCACAGACAAGGTCATGTCTTTCCTGGAATATTTAGGGTTCAAGATCAACAGGACCAAGTCCCGGTTGACTCTGGAGTCCAAGTTCCAGTGGCTAGGGATTCATTGGGACTTGGATTCTCACACTCTTTCCATTCCAGCAGGAAAGAGAAAGATTGCCAAGGCAACAAGACAATTCTTAAAGTGCAAAGAGACTTTCGAGAAGGAATCAGGAAGAGGATCCTAGGCTCGCTCCAGTTTGCCTCAGTCACGGACGTTCTCTTGAAAGCAAGCTCAAGGACATCAATCGAGTTTGGCGTTCGAAGGCAAATGCCAAGTGTCGGGACAAGTTCGCCCGGATACCTCTGATTCTCAGAAAACGCCTGCGCCCATGGACAAAGGCCGCCAACCTAGCCAAGGAGTTACCGTTGCAGTTTCCTCCCCCGTCCCTAGTTGGTGCATACGGACGCATCGCTGACAGGTTGGGGAGGTTATTCACAGCACGAGAAGGTTCAGGGAACTTGGTCACCTCACTTTCCAAACACTTCACATCAACATTCTGGAAGCTATGGCAGTGTTTCTGACTTTAAAAAAGCTCCGTCCTCCAAAGAAGACTCATATCAGGTTGGTCCTCGACAGTGCAGTAGTAGTACACTGTATAAACAGAGGTGGTTCAAAGTCAAGTCATGTGAACCACGTGATGATAGCAATCTTTTCTCTAGCAGCCAAGAACACCTGGCATCTGTCGGCTACTCACCTGGCAGAGTCCACAAATGTATGGCAGACGCCCTGTCCTCTGGTCGGTCCCGTCTGGAATCAGATGGTTCGCTGGACCAAGAATCCTTCGAGGAGGTTTTGCCAAAGAGTACCAGGTCTAGAAGTAGATCTGTTTGCCACAGAGGCAAACCACAAGCTGCTTGTTACGTAGCCCCCAATCTGGACCCTGCTGGGCATAGCTACGGACGCCCTGAGCATAGATTGGACCAGTGGACGAAGATCTATTTATTCCTCCAGTGAACCTTCTCCTGAAGGTGGGATGCACAAGTTGAGATCCTTCGAAGGTCAGGTGGCTCTCATAGCCCATCACTGGCCCAAGAGCAACTGGTTTTCCCCTTCTCCTGGAACTAGGTCTTCGCCCTCACCCTCTCCCGGACTTGAGACTATCGCAACAAGTTCAAACGAGGACTGTGTTCGATTCCTCAGGTCTTCAAACAAAACCTCCCTAACTTTTATGGATTTTTCATGAAGTTTTGCAGGTAAGAGAGTAGGCGACATTGATCCACAGCATGTTGTTCTTGGAGTCAGACAAGAGAGAGTCTACGCTTCGCCAGTATGACTCAGCAGTTAAGAAATTGTCTTCGTTCCTCAGAGAATCAAATATCAAAGTAATGACATTGAACGTGGCCATAACCTTCTTCAGGTCTTTGTTTGAACAAGGCTTGGCAGCTGCAACAATAACAACCACTAAGTCAGCTCTGAAAAAGATTTTTCTTCTCGGGTTTGGTATCAATCTAACCGAGTCGTTATTTCACCTCTAATACCCCAAGGGCATGTGCACGTCGACGGCCCATTCACAGACCGTCGTCAGTGGTCATGGTTTCTTAATGATGTTCTTAGGTTAGCCTCGGAAAAAAAAACACAACTTCAAATGTGATTACCAAACCATTTTGCGTAAAACTCTGTTCTTATTGAGTCTAGCTTCAGGTGCCAGAATATCAGAGCTGTCATCTTTATCTAGAGATGAAGCGCATATTGAGTTCCTTCCTCGGGGGACGTGTTGCTTTCGCCAAATAAGCAATTTCTAGCTAAGAATGAAGACCCCTTGATGAGGTGGTCTCCATGGAAGATTGTCCCGCTTCCGCAGGATCCATCGTTATGTCCTGTTAAAACTCTTGAAGGACTATTTATCTAGGATGTCTACCTATTCCGAAGGCCCCTTTTCATTAGAAAAGATGGTGGTACACTATCTCTAAAAGGCATTAGGCAGCAGATTTATATATCAAGAAAGCCAGCCCGGGGTCATTCCCAAGGTGCATGACATTCGGGGCAATAGCAACTTCTGTTAACTTCTTCAAATATATGGACTTTGATGATCTGAAGAAGTATACTGGTTGGAAGTCACCCTTGGTTTTCAAAAAGCACTACCTTAAGTCTTTAGAGGATCTTAAATAATCATGCAATAGCTGCAGGAAGGCCAGTGTCTACTGCTTACATCATTATAGTACCCGTCCTTGTGTCATATGAATCTTTCAATTATGCCAGCCTCATTAACATTTTACCTACCTCAGCAAATGCCTTAGCTATTAGAATAAGTGTATAATCGTGTATAGTTTTACGTACATACAAATTATCTGTAATTATTTTATTATGTATGTGACTTGTTGCAAATGTTGCCACATGTTTTGGCTATATAGTATATTTTGTAAAATAAATTGTATTTTTTTCCAATTCTAAACTATTTTATTATTTCCTTTGATTTCATTAATATGATTTTTCCTTTCAGGATAGTATAGCTTGGTGTTTCTCTGGTACAATTTCACGGAGCGACACGGCTGAGCCCAGAAAAGGGATTTTGACGTAGGAAAAATCTATTTCTGGGCGAGGAAGCCGTGTCGCCCAGTGAAATCCCCCCCTTTTTTCCTTTTTTCCACCCCCACCCCCCCTTGCTGTGCACCAAGCTTTTTTGCTATCGCTAAATATGACGCCGCAGTCCCCTTCAACGGGGTAGCTGGGTGTGACCTATAGGTCGGCTCCCTGTTTTCAGGGTCTTTTGATGAGGAAAAGGCTAATTGGAGGGGTTGCTGTGGTAGTGTTTAACACTCGCCCCAGTTCTATACCGACACCTTTTATTTAGGTGAGCGAGTCAGAGACTTCTGACATGTCCAATTTTAGCAGTTCTCTGGTATCATAGCAATATTTTACTAGAAATAGTGCTAAAGGGGACACATTTCACTGGGCGACACGGCTTCCTCGCCCAGAAAATAGATTTTTTCCTACGTCAAAATCCCTTTTAAGTGATAACCACATATCTGGATTGAAGCTATAACTTTCCTAATGTTTTAGGGTGTGTGAATGTTTCTGAAGTTCTTTTCAGTTTTAAATTATTTTTTATACATTCAACTTCCCTGTCAGATATATACTTAGCTATAGACTCCGTCGTCCCGACAGAAATTCAAATTTCGCGGCACACACTACAGGTAGGTCAGGTGATCTACCGCCCTGCCCTGGGTGGCAGGACTAGGAACCATTCCCGTTTTCTAATCAGATTTTCTCTCTTCCACCTGTCTCCTGCGGGGAGGCTGGGTGGGCCATTAATTGTATATATCTGCCAGGTAAATATGTATAAAACTTTATTGTATCATAACAATATCATTTTTATACTTCCCTGTCAGATATATACTTAGCTGATTGGCACCCTTGGTGGTGGGTAAGAGACAGCTAACTACTGAAATAGACAGGTAAACAACATGTTGTTTAGGTACAAATAAAACCTTGGTTCCTACCTGATTAGGCGGAAGACTTCTTGGCTACTGCCCAGGAGTCTGCTTCGCTCAAAGAGCCTCAGCGAGATAGTGATCTTTAGCTAGAGTTTTTCTTTGTGGGTCTGTCAATGGGGTCTTATCCACTTTTACTCGGCAGAGCTAAATGGCATTTGTCAATGGGTGCTAAATCCACTAACATGACCAACACACCTGCTTTAAAAGCATATTCAAGGAGCACAACACCGATCCCGACCACCTGATCCTAACACCCGGGTTAGTTCTAAAGATTGTAAGGAGTATCCCCAAACTCCTGACAACAACCAATAACTCAAAACCACAATACACGCACACAATATAGTACAACAAAAAAAAAATTTTTGTACACCCTCCTTTGTCAGATACTCCCCAGTTCCTTCTGACAAAAGGCGACGGCCGCCTGTGCGACAACTAGCACCTCTGCCAGCAGAAAACCAAGAACACATCTAACTAGAGGGTTTACGTACACACAAATAATTTAAGGATCAGTATTTACTCCAAGTCCCAGCACCGTATCCGCCGACACAAACGGACCGAGAGAGAAGCATTTCTCATAAGTTACCCTGACATCCTTCAGGTAATGAGATGCAAAAACTGAATTGCATCTCCAATATGTCGCTTCGAGGATATCCTTCAGTCACATATTCTTTTGAAAGGCTAGTGACGTAGCAACTGCTCTTACTTCATGAGCTTTAACTCTTAGAAGTTTGAAGGAGTCATCTGGGCAATTATTGTGAGCCTCAGTGATAATACTTCTTACAAAGAAGGCTAAGGCGTTTTTCGACATGGGTCTTTTCAGGTTCTTTACAGCACACCAGAGACCTTGTTGACAACCTCCCAGCTGCTTCTTTTTACTAAGGTAAAATTTAAGAGCTCTGACCTGGCAAAGAAACCTTTCTATCTCTTTACCTACAAGGTTAGACAGGCCCTTCACTTCAAAGCTCCTGGGCCATGGCTTTGAAGGGTTCTCATTTTTCACCAGAAACAATGTCTGGAACGAACAGATAGCAGCATCTCCTTTAAAGCAAACACGTGAATCTAGCGTGTGTAATTCGCTCGTTCTTTTGGCTGTAGCGAGGGACAACAGGAATAAACACTTTCTAATGTCTCAAAAGGAGGCAAGGTGTGGAGGTTCGAACTTATCCGAGGTCAGGAATCTCAGGACCACGTCCAGATTCCACCTCGGAGTTCTCAGAGTTCTAGACTTTGAAGTCTCAAATGACCGGATCAGAGCGGATATGATCCCTATTTTCAGCTATTTCCAGGCCTCTATTCCTGAAAACGGCTGACAGCATACTTCTGTATCCTTTGATGGTGGAAACAGAAAGGTGCGATTCCTCCCTAAGGAAAAGAAGGAAATCGGCAATGTTGGTCACAGAGGTATTGGAGGAGGACAGCTTCTTCGACCTGCACCATCTCCTAAAGACTTCCCACTTCGATTGATAGACTCGCATCGTAGAAGACCTGCGGGCTCTAGCGATAGCGCTTGCAACTTTGCGAGAAAAGCCCCTCGCTCTGACGAATCTTTTGATAGTCGAAAGGCAGTCAGAGCAAGAGCGGGGAGGTTTTGATGATACCTCTCGAAGTGGGGTTGTCTGAGCAGATCTGTTCTGTTTGGAAGAGATCTGGGGAAGTCTACCGTCCACTCCAGTACCTCTGTGAACCAATCTTGAGCGGGCCTAAATATGGGGCTATGAGTGTCAACCTCGTCCCCTTTGAGGCCACGAACTTCCTGAGCACTTCTTCCCCCAGGATCTTGAATGGGGGAAAGGCGTATGCATGCCAGGCCCGACCAATCTAGGAGAAGGGGGCGTCTCTGCGAAGGGCGTCTACTGCGAACGCTCTCTGGATCCTCTTACTGACGAGCAGAAGATGTCTATCTCTTGGAGAGGAACGTGGCGAACAGGTCTATGTGAGGCCCCTCCCACAGAGACCAAAGTCTTTGACACACTTCTGAGTGGAGGGTCCATTCTGTGGAAGGAGCCTGGTTCCTCCTGCTCAGTCTGTCTGCTCTCACGTTCCTCTCTCCCTGGACAAATCTCGTAAGGAGGGTTATATTTCTCTCCTCTGCCCAGACCAACAGATCCCTCGTCAGTTCGAAGAGGGAGAACAAATGAGTCCCGCCTTGCTTTCATATGTATGCCAGAGCGGTGGTGTTGTCCGAGTTGACCTGGACCACCCCGTCTCTGACTACTGACTCGAAGCACTTGAGGGCAAGGTGTATGGCTACGAGTTCCTTGCAGTTGATGTGCCATGGCACCTGTTCCTTTGTCCAGGTGCCCGACACTTCTCTTGCTCCTAGAGTTGCTCCCCATCCCGTCTCCGAAGCATCGGAGTACAACACTTGGCTTGGGTTCCGAATGGCAAGGGACAAGCCCTCGTTCTTCTTGAGAGGGGGCAACCACCACTTTAAGTGATCCTTCACTTCCAGTGGGATCAAAAAAAAAAAGGAACGAGTCTGACAGTTGCCCTGTTTTCCAAACTCCAGACTTTCTTTAGGAAGAATTGCAGGGGGCAAAGGTGAAGTCTCCCTAGAGAAAAGAACTGTTCCAGCGAGGAAAGGGCCCCCAGAAGGCTCAACCATTCCCTCGCTGAACTGTCTTCCTTCTCTAAGAAGTTCGAGACTTTTATAAAGCCTCGCATGTGTCTCTCCTGCGAAGGAAAAACTCGAAAACCCCGAGAATCCATCTGAATCCCCAGATAAACCAGGTTCTGGCTGGGGATCATCTGAGACTTCTCGAGGTTGACGAGTAATCCTAGAGACCGTATCATGTCTAATGTCGATGTCAGGTCCTCCAAACACTGGCTCTCCGATCTGGCCCTGATGAGCCAGTCGTCCAAGTAAAGGGAGATGTTTATTCCCTTTAAATGAAGCCACTTTGCTACATTTTTCATCAGGTTCGTGAAAACCTGAGGAGCTGTAGACAGGCTGAAACACAAAGCCCTGAACTGATAGATCTTGTCCTTTATCATGAATCGAAGGTACTTCTTCGACGAAGGATGAATGGGAACGTGGAAATAGGCATCTTGCAAGTCGAGGGAGACCATCCAATCTCCTGGACGAAGGGCTGCCAGAACCGATGCAGACGTTTCCATGCGGAACTTTTCCTTTTCCACAAACCGGTTTGGTGCACTTACATCTAGAACCGGTCTCCACCCCCCCGAAGCCTTCGGGACTAGAAAAAAGGATTTTGACGTAAGGAAAAAAAAAATCTATTTCTGGGCGATTGGCTCGTGTCGCCAGCGAAATATCCTTTAATCTATTATTTCTAGGGTAAATGTACTAACACATACCAGAGAATAAATAAAATAAAGAAAAAGGTCAGTGTATAACTGACTCGCTCACCCTCCAGGAGGGTGTCGGTATGAACACTAGGCGAGTGAGACCACTACCACGAGCCAAATGCCAATAGAAATCTCCCACTACAAAACCCTCCAAGAGGGGAGCCGACCCACAGAGTGAGCAGCTCGTACTACTACTACTCCATCCCATGCTGCCGACTGCTGCGCCTCTGGTGGCCATCCTGAAGTTAGCAGACAATCTTGGGCGAAGGATGGGTAGGGTGGGATTTCGCTGGCGACACGAGCCAATCGCCCAGAAATAGATTTTTCCTTACGTCAAAATCCTTTTTCTGGGCTCAGCTCGTGTCGCTTGCGCGAAATCGTACCAGAGAAATAGCACAAGATTGTAAACAAAAGTAATAAAATAAAAAAAACAGAATAGGTCTCAAATAAAAGATAAAATAAATATAAAGTGAATATAATTGCTAAAAAGATCCATATACACAGTGATATAAATTAGGAATATGCTTAAATTACCTTAATTCTAAATAATGTTTCTTAACAAAGGTAATTTACATATATACAGGAAAAGGCTTACATGTATCAAAATGATATCTGTGTAAAGGCATGTATCAAAAATATAATAGCAATTAATATAATCAGATAACAAATTAATCAACAATGATAATATATAAAGGAAAGTATATGACTTAATATACAGCCCGTAACCATTAGAATGACGATGTATCCCCTAGCATAAAAATAACGGGGGTAAACATCCATGAGATCAATGTTTATAATCATCTGTGAGTGTCCCTAGCAAAACAATAAGGGGCACCCACTACACCATCATAAAAGCAGCTAAGACACAAGGTGAATGCAAATGAACAAGGTAGGAATAATAGACGAACTGTTTGGGTGAGGCAGGTAGAAAGGAGGACTGAATCTTCTACTACAGATTAGCTAGAGTCAGGAAACTATGTTTACCCGCTGCTACTGCTTGGAAATTTCAGAGCTTCCAAGGACTTAAGGGTAGTGACATTTGAACACTGTCGGCGATTTCCATCCGGTATACTTTTTCAACTCATCGAAGTTCATATGTTGAAAATAATTAATTGAGGTGGCTACTGCCCTGACATCATGTGCTTTCGGGAAAAGAGTCAGGATTGGCTTGCTTAATAAAGTACAGGATTTGTTGCCTGATGCCTTTAATGGATAAAGTTCCACCTTTTTCCCTCTTAAAGAGGGGACCCGATGAAGATGAAGAGGTCCTGGACAGAAAGGCTCGTAAGGTTGAAACTGGGCAAAGGGATACATCCTGTGGAAGGGGTAGTACCTTCCAAGGATCCCACCTCATCAAAGGATCTTCATTCTTTGCTAAGAAGCTACGTTCCGGAGAAAGTAGGACTTCCCCTGTGGGAAGGAATTGAATATGATCGGATCCCTGGATAAGCCGACAGTTCTGAAATTCTTGCTCCTGAAGCTAAGCTTAATAAAAATATGGGTTTTTCTTAAGAGCATTATAAACGAGCATGTGTCATTATCGGTTTCTGAAGCCAGTTTTAGAAACATCGTTTCAAGAACCATGAAAACTGACGAAGGTCCTTACAGAAGGCCTAAGTCTAGCAACATGCTTAGGAATAGACGAGAAGTAGGCGGAAATCCGTCAAGTCTATGTTGAATCCAAATTGAAATATCTTTTTCAATGCTGACTTGTTTGTCGTAATTCGTGCTAGCTGCTAAACCTTTTTCAAATAAGGATCTGAAAAAGGATATAGCTGAATTAACTGTCATGATTCTAATATCTGATTCTCTCAGGAAGATTGCTAACTTTTTGACAGCAAGCATCATACTGTCTCAAAGTTGAATCCCTTTTATCGGATTCCAAGAAGAGAATATTCTGAGGGTCAATATTCGCATCTCTTTTTGCCGCAAACTTCATGAAATCCATAAAGTTAGGGTTTTGAGAATCCCTGAGGAAGCGAACACAGTCTTCGTTTGTACTGACTGGGAGAGCCTGGGATTGGGGATCCGAAGAGGACGAAGGCCCAGCTCCAGAATTAGAGATACCAGTTGCTCTTCGGCCAGTCTGGGGCTACTAGAGCCACTTGACCCTTGAATGTCCTGAGTTTGTTTAATACTTTCATGAGAAGATTTCCTGGAGGGAAGACATAAATCTTCTTCCAGTTGTTCCAGTCTAGAGCCAGGGCGTCCGTGGCATAGGCCAGAGGGTCCAGGTTGGGGGCTACATAACACGGTAGTTTGTGGTTCGCTTGAGATGCGAAGAGGTCCACCTGTAGCCCTGGAACTCTTGAAGGATCCATTGGAACGAACTGTTGTCCAGTGACCATTCCGACTCTAGGGGCACTGATCGGGATAGGGCGTCTGCTATGACGTTTCTCACTCCAGCTATGTGAGTGGAGGAAAGATGCCAACTGAACTTGTCTGCCAGGGAGAAGATGGCTACCATGACATGATTAGATGACGTGACTTGGAGCCTCCTCTGTTTATACAATGTACTACCACTGCGCTGTCCAGGACTAGCTTTATGTGGGAGTACTTTGGTGGGCGCAACCTTTTAGAGTCAAGAACACTGCCATTGCCTCCAGTACGTTTATATGGAACTGACGGAACTGAGGTGACCAAGTCCCTTGGACCTGTGACCTGGGAATACCCTCCCCAACCGCTTAAGGACGCGTCTGTGTGGATGGTGATCCCTGGTGGAGGAACTGAAGGGGTACTGACACTGACAAATTCTTGACTTTCGCCCACGGCCGAAGTCGATTCTTTAGAATCAGAGGGACTGAGGATAGTCTGTCCTGGACCTGACATTTTGCCCGCGAGCGCAGATTCTGGTAAGGTCTTTCAGTTTGGCTTTCATTAAGACGTTCGTCAACTGATGCAAAACTGGAGAGAACCCAGGATCCTTTCCTGAGCTCTCCTTACGCTAGTTTGTGACTTAGAAATTGCTTGACTGACTTCGCTATTCTTTCCTTTGGCTGATGGGATCGACAGAGTGTGGGAGGATGATTCCATTGAATGCCCAGCCACTGAAAGTTTGACTCTGGAGTGAGTCTTGATTTGGTCCTGTTTATTTTGAAAGCCTAGATATTCCAGGAACTGAATCACTTTCAGTGTAGCTCTGTTGCATTCCTCGACTGTTGGAGCCCAGATCAACCAATCGTCGAGATACGCTACTACCATAATCCCTTGTGTCCTGAGTTGTTGCACTACCACTTCCGCTAGCTTCGTGAACACTCTGGGTGCCACGTTGAGTCCGAAGGGAACTACCTTGAAGGAGAATGTCTGGTCTCCTCTTGAAACCCAGATACGGACGGAAGTGTCTTGCAATAGGGATATGATAGTAGCGTCTGTAAGATCGATAGAGGTGGTGACGGCCCCACGGGGAAGTAAGGTCCGCACCTGTGAGATCGTGAGCATCTTGAACTTGTCGCAGCGGATGGCCAAGTTTAAGCGGGACAAGTCTAAGATTACCCTTCTTTTTTGTGAGCCTTTCTTTGGCACGCTGAACAAGCGACCTTGAAATTTTAATCTCTTGACTCTCGCTATAGCTCCTTTCTGAAGGAGGTCCTCTGCGTACTCTGTCAATTCTTGGAAGGAAGTTGACGGAAAGGTCTGGCTGGAGGTGGGTTCGTCAACCAGCTCCAACCAGACCTTTTGACACTATGCTCTGAGCCCATTCGCTGAAGTTCCACCGGTGTCGAAAGTGAAAACAGCCTCCCTCCTACCTGAAATTCTTCATTGGTTCTGGTAACCGCCTCGGCCTCCTCTGAAGTGCTTTCCCCTATAAAGGGGCCTCCCGATCCTCTCCCACGAAAGGAAACGCTTACTCTGCCTCCCTTACCCGAGCGGTCATACTTCTGTGAAGCTTGACTCTCGAAGGCTTGATTGTAAGCTGGAGAAGATGGCGTAAGAGGTGGAGGGCTGAGGCTGAGGGGATATCACATAAATTGGCTGTGATTGACTTAGAAGGTGGAAGGTTGGGCTGCCTGCACTAATGGTACCGCTGGAACTTGCTGAGGAAAGCGTGGTTGCTTTTTCTGGTAAGGATGGAAACGCCTGGGTTTCCTCTGTCCCTTACCTTTAGGTGGTTAGGTCTTGCCTCCTCTTAGCCGTAAGGCCCCAAACGGTCCTAAGGCTCTGGTTCAACCTCGTAGCCTCTGACTGGACTTCCTTTACCATAGCTTCTGGGAAGAGATTCTGCTCCCCAGATGTTAGACGAGAGTAACCTATTCGGCTCATGCCGAATGGTTGCCTCTTGTAGGACATGCTTCCTACATTCGTTCTAGCAGTGGCAAACTCAAACTATCTGACTGTACCGTTTGAGTCAGGGCTTTGGTCATGAGCTTAAAAATCGGTTCTGATCCATAGGCCATGGTTGCTAGCCTACCTCGGACATAGCCATAGAGTTAATTGATCTGGCTAGTCGCGATTTCGCGTCAAATTCAGCCTGAATAAGGCTATCTGGAAGCTGGGTAGCTTTTCACCAAACTGCTCCATAGCACAGTCCGGTTTGAGTTTGCCAGCTGAGAAGGTGTTCGGCAAGTCTTCCCACAATTCTCCAACTGAGGGGAGTAACGGAGAAGTGGGATCTGCTTTCCTTCAACGAGGTATGGGTTCTCCTTCTGGGCCGCTGGGATGTCGACCTCGCGATCTTGGTCAGGAACAGGGAGCGGGGTACTTTCATCCATTGTGAAAATGGTAAAGGGACTCTTAAAAGGTTGTATCTTGGTATTAGAACAATCCATGTCCTCTAAAACACCTGAGCCATTCTCTTTGAGCCTGGTCTCGTGAATAGAGGACTGTCTCCATTTGGTACCCTATCGTCCCGAACCATGGCTGAAGTGTGAGCCTTGCGTAGCCTATGAAGGACGGAGGCTGGAGGTCTTCCGGGTAGAACTCGAAGTCCTCTATTCTTCGAGTCCCAAATTCCGGTATAGAGATGAGACCGTCCTGGAAGGGGGCGTATGACGCTACTCTCCATGGGTTGTTCATAGAGAACGGAGGTAGCGAGTCATAGGGAGGAAGCTGAGTTCCACTTGTATTGGAAAGTGGAGGAGAGGCTAGAGGAGCTTCTCTTAGCCCGGCTATAATGGAGTCTTGGGAAGTAATCCTATCCGACAAACGAGAGATCATTTGTTCCATGCTACTCTTTAGGGACCCAACCAGGTCGCCCACCTGTTGCAACAGGCCAGCATTGGAGTCCAAAGCCGGAGCTGCTGCGGAGGTGGGAAAGGGTGGCTCTGAATCGGAACCAAGGGTAGCGGAACTGGTGACTCTGGAGTGCGAGATCTCTCTCTGGAGGATTTACTCCTCGAGGACTTAGAGCCGGAGCTAGAAGCTTTAGACCTGTCTGCTCCGGGATTCCCAGCCGGAGACTTACGGGAGGAGGATGAAGCTGAGGTCGTCTTCTTAGACGACGATGACGTCTTAGTCAAGGTCATCACTGCTTTACTCTTGACCTTAGGTCTAACCGAAGCATCAGGAGGAGAATAATATATTCATCACCCGTAAAGCCTTGGAAGGATGGAGAGGTTGCAGGAGTAGAAGAAACAGTTACGCCCAAGGAGACCTTGGGTGTCCACCCCGTACCTACCTCGACAACAGGTCGTCTACACCTACCATAGGTTCAACATTAATATCTAGAGTCGCGACGTCTGTGGAGATATCCTGGTCTTGATCAGTTAATGAGGCAGCCAGCTGTTGTTGGATGAAGGCGATAGTCGGGGCCGCCTCTACTGGGTCGACGTATCCTGTCGCCTTGCCTCCGGGGAAGATTAATACCGCCAACCGTTTCTCCAGGATGTAGGGCATACCCTTGGCGGCGTTCTTCCCAAAACCGCCGACCCAGGCCCGCAGGGTAGCCAGTGCGGTATCCCTCACTGCCGGCGCCTGGAAGAGAGGGCGTAGATTAGATTTAAGAATCTCTTAAAACTAAAACTTAAAGTATAACTTAAACTAGATGCCTTAAGTTAAAATGAATGATGAAAACTTAAGCACTAAAAAAGAAGCGGAGCAGCTATTGGAGATGGAATACTTACCCCGTCCAAAAGCTGGCTCACCAAGTCGTAACATATGGTACACGTCTCATGGTACCAGACCTGGATGTCCCCGTGCAAAGTCGCGCATGGAGCATGGGACCGGCAAAACTTCGTGTCCACATGGGTCCTGAAGTGTGGCGGCGCATCCCGGATGCTCACAGTTGGTGGCCTGTAAGTGGGAAGACACATGAGTATCTTAAAGAGTAACACTTACAGACTAAAGGACAGAAGAACTCCGTTGCATGCCGGAGCTCGGAAAAAATTTGGGCATAACCCCTCCCTGCATCGCCTGAATAGGCTATAATCCCGGAGAGATCCGGTAAGACATGTAAGGGAGGGGGGATGGTTTAAGGTACTTAAGATAAACTTATAGTTAATCTAAAACACTTAAACCTAAAACACAAACGAACCCGGACCAAGTCCAGTGCGTAGCGGAGTGTAGTAACTCAGCAATACGGTAAGGTTATGCAGTGACCCCCTGTATGTTCCGGTCCACTCTACTGGGTGGGTAACATCTTTCCACTGGATACCAGGATCCGGTCAGGAAAGGAGCCCTAGTAAGGTGGGAAAGGGCGAGAAGACATACAGGCTCGAACTAGCACGGAGCGACTAGTAGCAACGGAGGGGGGGAAAGGCCAGTACCCCCCACTACGTACCACCGGCCGGACCGAGAAGCCGGAGGGGTCGAGTCCAGTCTGGGTCTGTCCCGACTCCCTAGCCCCTCCGCCTGGGGGGAGAGAGGGAGGCAGGCTCGGGTAGAATGAGCGAGCATGGGCAGACCGACCCACCCCCGCCCGACTCTATGGAAGAGCGGGAGGGGGGGGAAGGTGACTGGGCAGGCGTCTGGCTGTCTCGTGATCACGTAGTGACCACGAGGCGGTAAGACCAACATAAGACAACTAAGCCTAGGACAAACCAACTGATCAGAGAGATGCTATCGGGAAGCAACTGAACTGAAAAGCGGTAGCATATAGGCCCACTGGGCCGAAACCAACTGATCAGAGAGATGCTATAGGGAAGCAACCGAACTGATGAGCGGTAGAATAGGCTCAATGAGCCAGGGCCTAGGCTAAGCCAGACGCCTAACCTAACTATAACAATACATTAAATAAATAAAATGAAAGAAGAAAACAATATAGCAGGAGAAAAAATCCAGGAGTGTACGACTAACCCGAAAGCAAGTCTACCACTCAAAGCTAGTCGGAGGCCGATACTAAGAGCCGGGACTAGGGTCTGGATAGAAGAAGCCTACATAAGGTAAAAGACATGCATGCATGACAAACCTGAGTAGACAGAACCATAAGAAAAGCGGATAACTAATATAGAGCGTACGTAGAAACAAAAGGGGATGTTCTAGGTATGGGAGACCAAGAACGAACCCACCACGAGGCAGAACCATGCTGCCATGCTTCCGACCCAGAGATCGTATTTATACCTAAAAAACGGCAAATACTGTCTCAGGGCCGGAAAAAACCAACTAACCATAAATACTGAGTACTTAACTTAGCTGCTGCGATAGCTGCACGCTCCATTATAGATAAATCCAACGAAAGGGCACAAAAAACACAGAGAGAAAAATATCACGTGTGACTCGTGTGCGCTAACTGAAAAGGATGGCCACCAGAGGCGCAGCAGTCGGCAGCATGGGATGGAGTAGTAGTAGTACGAGCTGCTCACTGTGGGTCGGCTCCCCTCGGAGGAATTTTGTAGTGGGAGATTTCTATTGGCATTTGGCTCGTGGTAAGTGGTCTCACTCGCCTAGTGTTCATACGACACCCTCCTGGAGGGTGAGCGAGTCAGTTATACTGACCTTTTTCTTTATTTTATTTATTCTCTGGTATGTGTTAGTACATTTACCCTAGAAATAATAGATTAAAGGATATTTCGCGCAAGCGACACGAGCTGAGCCAGAAAAAGGCGATTGTAAAATCCCGGGGGAGGTGGGGATACCAGCACCAGCTCGATGGCCCCCTTGTTCCACATCTGTTCCACCATCTGAAGGAGCGTATCTCTCAGAACAGGGTCTTTGTATCTCGCGGACAGTTCCCGAGGAGTTGAAGTCAGGGGAGGTCTGTCCTTGAAGGGGATGATATATCCCTTCCTCAGAACCGACAGGGACCAGGAGTGGCTCCTCTCAGGGCCCAGGCTTCGCGTATTCAGGAGCCTGGCGCCTATCGTGTTTGGAGGGTCTGAAAGTCATTTTGCCCTTTTTAAAGGGCTGGAAGGCTGACCTTCCTTGCTTGTCCGAACTCTTCCTTTTGGCAGGGGGTCGTGAAGTAGGACCTCCACGAAAGGGCGGCTGAGACGGACGAGTATCTTTCTTTGCAGCAGTGGTAACAGGTCTGTTCTTCTTCGCTGACTGTACAAGAAGGTCTTGAGTCGCCTTCTCAGTCAGTGAGCGAGATATATCCTTCACTAACTGAGAAGGGAACAGATGATCAGATAACAGAGCAAAAGCAAAGCAGTTTCTCTGGGTAGGAGAAACAGCCTTCGTCAAAAAGGAGCCAAAAACCGCTCTCTGTTTTAGAATACCCGCTCCAAAGAGGGAAGTCACTTCTGAGCCACCTTGGACTGCTTTGTCAATGCATGCCAGAATGCTATGAAGCACTTCTGGGCTGAGACCCTCTGAGTCTTGGGTCTTCTTTGCCATAACCCCAAGGGACCAGTCCAGGAAATTAAACACCTCCAACATGTGGAAAAGTCCCTTGAGGAGGTGGTCTAACTCAGACATGCCCCAAGTCGTTCGAGCCAATGATAAGGCGTGTCTCCTGGAAGAGTCGACAAGACTCGAGAAGTCTGACTCCGCTGATGCAGGGAGAGACAGGCCCATGATCTCTCCTGTCTCGTACCAAATGCCTCTCCTCCCTGTCAGTCTGGCGGGAGGCATGCAAAAGACAGTCTTTCCCAATTCTTTCTTAGAGTTCATCCAAGAACCTAGAGACTGGAGCGCCATCTTCATTGAAATAGCTGGTCTCATTTTCAAGAATGAAGAGGACTTAGAGACCTTAGTACTCGAAAAGAGCGAGCGGGAGGAGAAGGAGGGCGGCAGGGCTCAGCGAATCTCCGTATTCCTGGAGTAATAAGGCGGTTAAAGTCTTGTAATTGGACAGCCCCTCACTCGCTGGAGACTCATCTTCTGATATATCTTCCAGCTCGAGTCCAGCTACAGGAGACCGATCTCGTTTGTCGGATAAGTTCTCTGTAGATTTCACTCGGTCTGAAGGAGAAGGGCTTCTATCTGGGGAAGGGCTGAGCGACATCGAAGCTCTATGTCCTAAAGCATGAGAACCGGAAGACTTATCTAAAATGCCGCAGGTAGTTTCAGGTTCCGCAGAATGCTGAAGATCAACAGCGGGCGAGTGCCTGTTAGGCGAAGAACTCCTGGCAGGCGACTCGCGCCTAGCTGGCGCCTCGCGCCTGGATGGCGCCTTGCACCTGGTTGGCGCCTCGTGCCTGACTGGCGCCTCACGCCTAGCTGGCCCCTCGCGCCTGGCTGGCGCTTCGTGCCTGGTTGGCTCGTCGTGCTTGGTTAGCGCTTCGCGCCTGGTTGCTGCCTTGCGCCTGGTTGGCGCCTCGCGCCTGGCTGGCTGCTTGCGCCTGGCAGGCTCCTCGCGCCTGGCTGGCTGCTCGCGTCTGGAAGGCGCCTCGTGCCTGGAAAGCGCCTCGCGCCTGGCTGGCGCTTCTTGTCTGGATAGCGCCTCGCGCCTGGCTGGCGCTTTCTTGTCTGGATAGCGCCACGCGCCTGGAAAGTTCCTCTTGCCTGGAAGGCGCCTCCCGCCTGGCTGGCGCTTCTCGCCAAATAGGCTCTTCTAGATCTGAAGAAGACCACCCATCTGGAGGAGCTTGTTGTCTGCTTGAAAGCGGAACACTCCCAGGTGGAGGAGGAAGATCGGACACACCTTCACGCTTCTTGGAAGATTGCGGATCAGCAGACAGGAACTCTGGCGCCTCACGCCTGGAGGGAGGAACCTTTGAGCGCCCAGCGGACCTCTTGATAGGAAGAGAGGTATCCTTCCTACGAGGAGGTTCCTTGGAGAGTACTCCAACCAAGGAGGAGATCTGCTCCTGCAAATTTAGGAGGATCTTAGTGGTAGCCGCATCCCTGTCCTTGTCAGAAGGAGGGGAGGGCGATCTGGAAAGCGCCTGGGGCTCCCTTACCACAACGGGAGTCAAAAAGGCTCTCTTGGCTCTCTTGATTACCGAGGGCGATTCTTCTGGGAAGCGCTCGGGACTTGAATCAAGAGCAGGCGCTTTCCAGTTCCTCTCCAAGGGGCGAGCAAGATCCGTGTCTTTCCACCCGCGCCTAGGTGACTATGACTCTGATGATGAGAAGCACTCACATAGGACGCTTTTTCTATAGCGATCCCTGGCAGTCTGTGGCGATACAGAGCCTGCCGAAGGGACGCCTGACCAGTCAGGGAGCTTGGAAGAGGTCTAGGCCTGGGAGCGTTGCAGAGCCGATCAGACGCCCCCTCCACTACACTGGGGACACTCACATTTTACTGTCCACTGTTTACGTCGTAACCCACTTTGGCTTAACCTTCTAATGCCGCCATTTTGACCTGCATTCTTTGAAGGGCAGCCTTCAGATCTGCAATCTCCGTTGCTGAATCTGTAAGGTTAGCAATGGGTGAAGGGGCTGATACAGAGGGAGAAGGATTAATTATTACATGAGGGGAAGACGCTACAAAACTAGATACTAGCTCCTTACACATAGATCTACTTAGGCTTTTGGAGGAAGCCTTCCTCACTCTATCCCTTTCTAGCTTCTTCAAATAAGAAGTTAGAGTCTTCCATTCTTCAGCACTCAAACTCTCGCACTCTTTACAGCTGTTAGCAAAAGAACATTCATACTTTCTACAACATCCTGCATACAGTGTGAGGATCTACCGAAGCCTTCGGCATCCTCACCCTGCAGCCCTCATTCACACAAACTCTCACAACAACACTCAAGTCAGACATCATCAGAAAAATCCAAAGGCGAGTTCAAGAAAAAAGTCCACGATAGCGTATGCCAATACAACGATCCAAGTACGTCACCAAAAGTCGGTCAAGAAGATCAATTGCGATGAAAAATGAAATCCAGTCTGGAGGTACCAACAACAATGTTGACAGTACCGGCGACAGAGAAAATCTGATTAGAGAACGGGAATGGTTCCTAGTCCTGCCACCCAGGGCAGGGCGGTAGATCACCTGACCTACCTGTAGTGTGTGCCGCGAAATTTGAATTTCTGTCGGGACGACGGAGTCTATAGCTAAGTATATATCTGACAGGGAAGTTGAATGTATAAAAAATAATTTAAAACTGAAAAGAACTTCAGAAACATTCACACACCCTAAAACATTAGGAAAGTTATAGTTTCAATCCAGACATGTGGTTATCACTTAAAATAAAAATTAATCTGACAGCAAAAAGCTGGTTAGGCTACAATGTATCCCTAAAATTCTCCTTTTGTATCTTCGTGATTTATATATTTTCTATTGGTCAGTGATTACACACTTCAACCATATATTCTAAAAACTGCTGATCTTGTGACTGATGAAATTTGACCAACATATACTGTTAGTGGAGTTGGCTCACTTTGTGTTTTTCCACACCCAAAAAGCCCAGTTTCCATTAGGGTTCCCATCAACTGTACTGTATCTAGTATAATTCACAGCACAATTTTTCTAAAAGGTTTCTCTATCTGTATTGATTGGAGTAACTGTTGCCACTATACACTGCATGTGGTGGCAAATATGACAATTTGTCCAAAATTGCATTTTTCCTAACTATACAAACCTGAGGTCCTTTTACAATAGGAAGGTTCCTAGCGGCAGCTGGATAGGTCGTAAGCTTTCGAACAAGGGGTTCGGTAGTTAACTGCTTGTCCGACAGGCGCGCGCCGCGCGACTGGGAGGTAAACAATCACTTTTGCTTTAGGCCCAAGCAAAAACTGCAGAGTGAGGGGTGGCATGAGGTGGGACTATGTGTAAAAGGACCTCAGGTTTGTAGTTAGGAAAAATGCAATTTTGGACGACAAATTGCCATTTGTTCCGACAACGGAATACAAACCTTCGGCTCCTTTTACAATAGGAAGACTACTTCTTGGTGGGAGGAATCTGAGTCTTTTGTGAACAGACTGGTGTTCGCCAGCTCTGGAATGCCTCCCTGGTTCGTAAGAGCGAGGGAGGGATCCAAGCCTCTGTCCGATTGATCGGGGTGTGCACCGCAGGATCAATGGCCAGACCTCTGGACCAAGTACTAAGAGAGAGGCAAGCGTATCTCTTCGTACCAGCAAGCAAGAACAAGTTCCTGTTTGCAAGAGGCAACATAAAGTTATGGTTTTGTCTCTTGTTGGCATCCACTCCCCCCCCCCCCCCCTTGTAGGAGGAAGTGGTGGATATTCGCTCCCATCCCTAGTGAAAGGGATAGGATGGGGCTCTGTCGAGTAGCTCACCTGCATCTCGTCCTTATCCAGCAAGGTGACGACCGTATCCCTCTACCCACAGGTAGAGGGGGAGAAAAAGATAGGAAGAGGAGCCAGTCACTCTCTCATTCACTTATCTATTCTTACAGTCACACCAGGACTCGATGCTGTTCAGCCTGCAAGGGTCTGGGTTAGCTACACAACGTGTTGAGCAGCCACCACGGGTCCCAAGGAAAACGATCCAAGGACCTGTGGGCAATATCCCAAAGGTAGAAGGAGGTGCCAGTGGTCTGGTTGTACCAGACCCCTGCCTTCAGTACCTGCGCCACGGAGAAGTTCTTGCGGAACTCGAGGAGTGGTACTTTCTTCTAGGTCATCTTGGTGCTGACGAAGAGGCTTCAACACAGCCTGGGATGTCAAGTTTCTTCAGATAGCGCTGTCGCGCCTTCACAGGACAAAGCAGCATATCCTCACATCGAAGGCGGTGAAGTCCATTAGGGAGAGGATTGTGAAGGACTCGAACCGATCGTCAGGGACCGAAGGGTTCTGAGTCTTCACTACGAAGTTCGGTACGAAATCGAGCGTCACGGATCCCCATCCCCTGGATGCTTGACTTCGCAGGAAAAGTCATGCAGTTACCTCAGAGGAAAAGAAGGGAATGGTCGCATGACCTATCCCTCTTCTCGACTTCGGTGATGTCCTGTACCCATACTGGTCTATCCGTCTGCTGCAAAGTGTCTCGCATTCTCCTATCCCCATGCAGTGAAGTTCTTCTCGGTAGTGGATAGGACACCGACACTCAATGGTGGGTGTCGATGGTATGGGTACTGGGACAAGCCGTTAGGACGAAGAAAAGACTGTTATGGAACAACCGAAACTAATGTCCACAGCGAAGTTTGTAAAAACTAACTTGGGCGCTCTGACAGCTGCTGACTGACTGCATTCAGTAGGAGGCAAGTTGTCCAAGCACCCGAGCAAGTCACGTGACCTTCGCCCTAAAAGGGTTATGCCAAGAGACTAAAACAAATTAATTTGTTCGTCACCGATGCCAGACGGCGAGGTGATGATTCTCTTAAGGCATGTGCCCAACAGGCGAAAGTCAATTGCCTTCTAGAGACCGAGGTCCCTGATGGCAAGACATCTCATAGTATAGTTGACTCTCAGCTAAGGAGAAACAACACTATGTGTCGTTGAAGATGAAGGTGGACAGAAAATGCAACCTACGTCTTCACAGCTGAATCGAGAGAAGGATTCTCAAGATTCTGAACCTGTGCTACAAAGACTGAGAATGCTAACCGCTATTTCATTGCTGTCCGGTGAGTGTCGTAGTTGCAATGAAAGCGGAGCGCTTTTCAGTAATGAAGACACAGGGAATTACTGCCTGAAGAACTGCTTCTCATGGGCTGAACATTTGGAAGTAGAGCTGTCAGTCGGAGAGTAGGCGAGTGCTTCTTGACAAAATGTTAATTCGGGGCGAACAATGAACAATTGCACACCTACGAATAAGAGATATTTTGAAGACAAACTCAGATGTCTGCAAAAATCATTCGCATTATCGCAGTGCGATGCAGCGGGAGACTAGTACAGACTTCTGTTACCGTGCGGTAAACAGAAAGATGAAAGAGTCCAAGAGATATCTCTGCTGAAAATTCTCGCAATGTCGAAGGCGATGAAATAGAGCGTCACAGCAGTAGATGGTCCTTCATGTATGCGAGAATCCCCGTTAATCAGAGACCTAAGTCCATGATTGTTGGGCAGAGATACGGTTCGGTAGTCAATCAAACCAGGGGAGAGAGAGACATAACAGACCGTGCATCTCGGAGACCCAGCTGATACTGAGCTGCTATCAGGCAGTTCAATACGCAGTAGCTCTCGCTGACTCGTCATCCTGAGTTGCCAGGTAATCCATTCCACAAAGGAATGCGTTCAGCTAGAACCATCGAGCATAAAGAATACGCTCGAGCAATTATATTTAAACGAAACGGATTTCGGTAAATACAAAAGCTGATTTGGTGTTGTCGTGACAATACCAAGTATCTAAAATCGAAACTGATAACTGCTGGGGGGGGGAGGTTGGGAGGTTGCAGGCAACCCCGAGTTGCAGTTCAATTAAGATACAATTCGTCTCGGTCACAATCCGTAGAGTTAACTATGGTATGCGCCTACCCCCGGACAATTCAACTGCTTAACAGAATCATGTCGCGAGGGTAATATACGTAGTATATTTGTAGGCTCTGTACAACGACCTCCATCCTAAATTCATTTCCCCCTCGAGGAATGAGAATAAGGATTGGAGATCGACCGCCTTCGTTCTCTAGTCAAGAGAGTGAAGGAGAAGTCTTTCCCAAAGGAAAGCTTCAATGGTGAACAGAATACCGAAGAGATAGTTCAAGCCAAATGGATGTTCCCGTCCTTTGTTCTTCTCTATTCCAGGTTGGTCGCCTACTGTGAGATACTCTTCTTTCAGCAGCAGTCTTCTTCCAAATGCTAGAAATTCCAGGAATTCGAGCATAGGCGAGGTTCCCGATTATCGTGTAACAATTATCGGGGATTCTCGTCTCGCTCACTTTGGACCGTGGTCTCGCCTAAGTGTTTGGAGATCGTAAAAAACTCGAACACTCTGAGTGCGCTAGAAATTCCGTAGAATTCTAAGCACTCTGCGAAACCCCCACCGAATTCGTCAAACGATATCGGCTGGTGGTCCTCTCGATTCCCGTAGAAATCGAGAAAGGGGCAGGACCCTCCTCAACTGACCGGGGCTTACGTCAGGTAGGGGACCCGAAGGTCCCCCGGTAGCGCAGTCCCCAACGTGGGATCCTACAGAGAAATCTCTGTAGGATCCCTCCCCTTTCCCTCGTAGCCGTAAGGAGAGAGGGAATGGGGGAGGAATTGGATACTCGCTCGCCTTCCCAGCGGAACTAGCAGTTGGAGAAGAAAAGGAGCAGCCATCGCCTTACGGCAATGGCCTCTCAGAGTCTGGGAAAACGTATCGTCAGGAGAAAACGTTTTCCCGAGGAGGGTTACGAACTCGCACTGTAGGTAAGGGTCTGCCGCCACTGTGAACGTCGTCTGGGTGGGGCTGATCTACACCTGACAGGAGAGAGCTGATACCCTCCTCCGACTCATTCCAGTCCTCGTTGAGGTCGAAACCTCTCAGGAGGACCGAAGGGGTATTCAAATATGGTGTCCGAAGATACGTAGAAACCCCGCTGTCGCAGTAGAGGAGGTGGAAGTAGCTTGTTCGACCGGCCAGAACTGAGAGAGCCTTCTTGTCCGGAGACGAGAGACTACCTGGTTCAACACAGTCGGCAAGCTCCGATCGCGGCAGACCCACCGTCGGTTTGGGTTCCATCTCGGGCCCCAAAACGACTCGAGCCGAGACGTGGGCTCTGCTGGTGGGAGTGGCGATCCTTCCCTGAGGTCGTTGTGCTGACGAATCAGCGCCATAACCTCGGCAAAGTTCCTCTGGATCTCGGAAGTCACAGCATCTTGCAGAGTAGGACCGTTAAGCCCTTCGAACAAGAGCATATTCCGAGAAAACCTCCCCCTTAAGGAGGGTAACAGCGACAGCCCTCTCGGTCCCCTCCTCCTCCACTGCGCATACGTCTGGTCGGTCCGAAGATCGTGCCTGGTACATATGGCGTCGTGACAGGATCGTGCGGGGCGCGCCCCTCACGATCACTGCGCTGTGCCTCGCTCTTCCCCGTGCAAACCGAGGAAGTTGAAGGCAAGGGAGAGGAAGACCTGACGCTCCCCTTCGCTCGCTGGCTGAACCAGCGGGCTTGGAGGGCTGCAGGCGATCGCCAACCCGTGGTGGGGATCGAGCTGCAGGCCTAGTCGAGTCGTTTTCCTGGGGAGAACGGCTGGACCGAGAACAGTGACCCCGATCTCATGTGTCAGGGGAACTGCTGCTGGTTGCCGTACCCGCACGTTCCCTGCGGGAGCGACGGTCGGGCTACCTGCAAAGACCACTGTCACGGTGAGACCGGTGCCAGTCCTCACGGCGCGTCACACCGCCAGGGATCGGGGGACCTCTTCCCAGCCTCGGCACGTGGCCGGTCAGAGACCGTCACGTCAGCCCGGGTAGCCAGCTGATCGCCGTGAGAGCAAGAGCTGGCCTGGTGGGAGGCGCCTGAGCGGCTCTCACCAGCCTTCCGCTCCGTGCCGTGAAACTGGCGCCGAGCGAGCTCTGGCGCCTGATTCTTGGCTGCACGGTCACTGGTAGGTGACGGTATCTCGGTATCTCTCGCGGACGGAGGCCGAGACGGAACCTGGTGTAGTGGTAGAAGCCCCATGACACCAGGCCGAGGAAGTACCGGTGTTAGCCGGTACCCCTCTGGTCCCCGTAGTCTTCTTCCTTGCGGAAGAAGAGACGGGCCCCGCTCGACCGAAGGCAGCCGGAGGACCAAGCGGAAGGAACCCCCCATCCCGCCCACCGAGGTGAGGACGGGTCCCGAGAAGCTCCCGAGGGAAAAACTTCTTAGGAGGGAGGAGGCAACCTTCTTCTTCCTCGGCTGTGAAGCCTTGTAAGTCGAAGGGGAAGAAGGCGGCAGCGACGACGCATGAAGATGAAGACAATGACGAACACCTTCCTCTTCTTCTTCGTCAGCTTCCTCAGGACAGACGTAAGATCTGCCATCCAGGGCGGAGCCGGGGCTGCTGTAGCCGAAGCCACAGGGCCCGGACGCACCTGTACAAACAGACCAAAGTCTGGGGCAGTACCACCACGAACAGGGACGACGTCAGCAGGTATGGGCATTTCAGGAACGGCAGGAACAGCAGGCACAGCCAGCACAGCATCGGCAGGGACAGCCAGCGCAGCAACGGCAGGGACAGCTAGCACAGCAACGGCAGGGACAGCTAGCACAGCAACTGCAGGGACAGTCAGCACAGAATCGGCAGGTACGGCAGGCAGCACCGGTAACACAGGATGTGGAGCAGCAGCAGCGACATCCTGGTACCGGCGGCAGGTCCAGGGGCGAGCTCTAGGGCAGTGGGAGTGTGGTTGCGGCAGCGCAGCAACCACAGCGGCAGCGCAGCAACCACGAGCGGCAGCGGCACGCCCCCCTCTCAGTACGGCGAACGGCCCTGCACAGCGGCTGTAGGAAAGGACTGTTCCACGTGAGGCGAGTACACCGGTGAGGAGGGACGGCGTCACCTGGAGTCGACATCGTTGTCGTGGTCACCGCTCCATGGGTGACCGCAGCAGGCCCAGGCAGAAAGAGCAGCAGCCCCTGGACACTAGGCACGCCCTGCAGACCGAAGGACGCCCATACCTGACCAAGGTCAACCCTCGTGGCAGTAGCACCTGCGGAAAGTAACAGTAGAGTGGATTAGTGAGACCCCTCCCCCGCGCGAGAGGGGGGGCGAGCCCATTCCGAACGAGCAGAAGACCCCGAATACAATTGTACATCAGTGCACTGAGCGCCCTCCCCGCGCTCGACGGATCGGGCGAGGAGAAGGACCCAGATAACTTCCCCCCCGAAAGGGAAGGACCATCCGCGGGAGCTGCGCGGGGGGGGGGGGGGGGCGGGGGGGATTCTCGTTCCCCACCCCCGCACAGCACCCATGTACCAAACAAAAATACTACAGAGCCCGACAGCAATCGTGCCCTCGGCACCGAGTGCAAGGGCATAAGGATCAATTCCTGGCTGAGCGGAATCTTGATCCAAAATGAATATTAATGCAATCAATAATAAAAGGATATAAAAATGAAAAAGAATCTTGCATTACGATTCATTTCACAATGAATAAAGGGCTCGGGTCGAGCGCATTTGCGCCTCGGACCAAGCGCAAGGGGGAAAGGATCCATTCCCGATTATGAGCAGAAACCTTGATCCACGATGAATTGATGCAATCAAACTGATATGGAAAATTAAAAGAAATACTGCGCTTGCGATTTCACTTCATACAAGATAAAAGGGGAAGGATCAATTCCCGGTAAGAGCGGAAACATTGATCCAATAAAATGATGCAATCAAAATTAATATATGAAAATGAAAAGAATACTGCCCTTGCGATTTCACTTCATACAAATAAAAGGGGGAAGGATCAATTTCCGGGTAAGAGCGGAAACTGATCCCAAATGAGTATTATGCAATCAAAATTAATATATGAAAATGAAAAAGAATACATACTGTACTTGCGATTCCGCTTTCATACAGAATAGGTTTCGTGCCGAGCGCATTCGCTCGGCATCGAGCACACAGGTCAAAAAGATATAAATGAAAAAGAGTACTTACTTACAATTTTCATTCACACATTTCCAACCACATATACGGCTTGGAGCGAACGCTCTCCCGCCCTCGGTCACCGAGCACACACAATACGAGGATCATTCTGGAAACTTTGAATTCCCGCACTTACGCCCTTCAGTCCCGGCACTCGGGTAATCGGAGGGCGTGGTGAAACCATGATCCTTTAATTCACAATTGAATTCAATGGAAATAAAGTTGAAATGATTGTACTTACAATTCAGTTTCACTAGATAAAT
>NC_061109.1:37640439-37695439 GCF_015104395.2 Macrobrachium nipponense
GATGTTACGATGTGCCCCAAAAATTAAACTTCTTGCTGAAAGAATTTACATTTGGTTAGGTTAATTTTCATCCCCTGTCGCTTTAAAGCTTCTAAAACTTCAATAATGTTCTTCTTATGTTCTTCTACTGTAGCCCCTATTATGATTATGTCATCTAAGTAAACAAACACGCTATGTCCTAATAGCGGAGCTAATACGGACATCGTAACACGCGAAAAATGAGCAAGAGCGTTCTTTACCCCAAAAGGGAGGTAATTATATTCAAACAATTGATCATTAGCTATAAAGGCTGTCTTTTCCTTGCTACTCTCGTCTATAGGTATTTGATGATACTGACTTTAAATCTAAGGTGGTGAAGAATTTACTTTCCCTGACCTTAATCAACAACTCTTCGATAGAGGGCAATGGGAATGCATTGTCTTTTGTGATACTATCCAGCTTTCTATAATCAACACGTAGCCTAAGAGAACCATCCTTCTTTTTAACCATCACGATACGCGAGGCCCAGGGGGATTCACTTTCTCTAATAGTCCCTTGTTCCCTTAATTTATTAATCTCGTTCTCCACTTCCCGCTGATAAGAAACTGGTATTCTATAAGGCTTAGATCTTATGGGTGGATGACCCCCGGTTTCTATAACAAAAGGAAAACTATTTACTCTGCCTGGGGTTTCGTCGCCAATCGCGATTACATCTTGATAACCTTCTACGATTTCCTTGACAATATTCTGATAAGTAACAGGGGTAGACCCATCAGCTGTCCGGAGGAGTCTACTTAGACGTTCCTCACTGCGACCTTGACACGTGCTACTCAAGGTCGCGAGAGTGTAAGAAGCATCTGCTATTTCACAAGGTTCAAGGTCGCATATCGATTCGCTGTCTAGTACGATACGCTGGTCACTGACATTCATAAATGGCACATTAACTTCGCCCTGTATTACCTCACTCAGACCCGGAATGATAAAATCGTCCCATTTGTTATGGGGTCTGATCATAACTAAAGTGCCTTCCGGTATGCTCCGTGAGGGTGTCACGGCGAGGGATGAGAGGGTCCGGGGTGGTGCCACATCTCCCGCCTCTGGGGCAGCGGGTACTTTTCCCACAGCTCCCTTCGACTTAAGGGAGACTCGTAGGCACCTCGGTCTCTCCCCCTCTGTGGGAATTCTTTGTCCCTTTAAACATACCTCGATCCCTTTCCCGGCTGTGCCAGCCACTATTATTTCGTTCCTATGCACAAAATCAATTCCTAAAATAACTGAAATTCCTTCTACTTGTAATGCTGGCACTACATAAAAGGTATGTGTCACCACTCGCCCATCGATGGTTACCTGTTGCCTCACAGCCCTCTGGATTACCATCCGATGACCACCTGCAGTACTCAAAACCAAAGAACCTTTCATCGGCTGCAACAATCCTGTCACCAGGTGTTCTTCTAACAGAGACACACTTGCACCAGTGTCGATCAACGCCCTTCCCTGTCGCTCCCCTACCCATATTTGCACGATCGGCACCACGGCTTCCTTCGTGGATTGAGGGTGGGAGATAGGCTCTTGCCCTTATTCTATATACCTTGGCTCTTGCCTCACCGTCTTTCCTGGCACCCTGAACGACCGGGCATGGGCAGCGACAGGTGGGGGACGGCTATCCACTACTTCTCGAGTGGTTGGCTGACTTCCCCTCCTCCCCGACAAGGCGTCCCTTGTCCTACTGGGGACACGATCGTTGTTTGGACCCGGCGGCCCTGGGTGTAGTCGGAGGTCCTCCCGACTCCTCCTCCACGCTGCCTTCCCCTGCCTCTCCTTGGTGAGGGGGAGCGTTGTTCCGCTGGCCGTCGTCGTTTTTTGAACAAGCGTCACGAGGTGGTCTGTTGCTTTGCATCGGAAACAACGTCGTGGCTCGATGAAAGAGGGGCACTGGGCCTTCAGGTGGCCCTCTCTCCTACACCCCCAGCAACGGCCAACCGTGTAGTTCCCGGCTGTTTTCCCCTTGCCTCTTCGAGGCCCCTGGGTGCGTGACCCGGCCCCCTGGATGGTGGGTGAGGCTGGCGGAGGATTCGCTGGGTCAGATTAGTTAACCGTTGCAACAACCGGTTGGGAGGTGGCCTGTGCCCCCCTCCTTGTTTCCTGGCGTCGTCTGTGGTCGAATAGTTGTTGCACTTTCGGCAGCAAGGTGTGTAAGGGCCTCTTGTCGTCAACAAGAAATCCCACTACGGAGGTGGGAAGAATTCGTTTCAGTATGCGTCGACAGAAGTTTTCTTTTCCCTCTAAAGTCTGGTCTTCATCAGGGGTGAGGGACTCATAGTCCTCACCGACGCGATAATAGAAGGCTGAAATCGACTCCCCCTCCCCTAACCTGGGGTCATAACCTTCCATTAGCCCCATCTTTTCCTCTCGATGTAGGGCAAACTGCTGAGTGAGGTGCTGTTTAAAAGTACCCCAGTCTGCCGAATAACGGACGTCCCAGCTCCTGATCTGTCGTGCTGCATTACCGATGATCTTCTGTTTCGCTTGCACAATCTTTTCTCTATCTGTCCAACCAATTGTGGTGTTTTCAACACACTTTATAAAGGTCTCGATCGAAAGGAAGCCTTCACCAGTGCGTAAGTTATCAAACTCAGGCACGGATCCATCTAGCGCTGGCAGTTTTTCTATTTTTCCGTCTGATCGCACTTGCGTGAACGACGAGACGTTGGCCGAAATTGTGGGTGGGTCGACGGGATTTTTTGTTTGCGTATCGTTTGTTAATTTGTGTAACTCTTCTAACGCATGTTGGATAATTGTTGCCACTGCCGGATCATTCACACTGTCCTTTTTCTCGGCACTGTTGTTGTTAGCACTGATGCTGCTAGTACTGGCACTCCCGCCGTCGCGCGCCGCTTTTCTTCGAGTTTGCAATGTTTATTTCACCTTCACAATTACGCTGTTAAATATTATGCACTGGTAAGACCCCACGACTGACACCAATTTATTTGACCTGATTTTCGATCATACAAGGGTTCTACCAGTACAATGAAACGCGTAAGATAAAATTAACACATGTGTATTTTCCTTAATCGTTACACAGGGCCCTGTTGCTAATATTACGCTACTAATTATATGATTATTATATAGTCGGAAGGTACTCTAAGGCGACACGCGCCGACCACTGTCTTTGAGACGCGCCCTGACCCGTCGACCACTAATTCCCTACTGATTCTTAACTTTTCAAACTGAACTTGTTTGGGTCACAGGTCTAAGCTGATTGGCCTCTCATAATTGAAAGGAACCAAGGGTCTTCGATGTATGGCACTCATTTGAATCACCCACGCCACGCCACCAACGATCATATGGGCATTCGATGAATCAGCGATATCTATCTGATCGTTACTCTCTGATCATACATACGCACAACACATCAAGTAGATTTTCCGTTACGTCTCACACATGAATTTTCTATACAGATCAGTTCATACATATACATACACATATATATATATATATATATATATATAATATATATATATATGTCTATATATATATATATATATATATATATAGTATAGTATATGTATGTATATCTATTATACATGTATATATTGTAAACATATATATATGTATATATATATATATATATATATATATATATATATATATATATATATATAGCATATATATGACATGTGTATGTATATAGTATATATATGTATATATGTGTAATATACATATATATATGCATGTATATTATATAAGTGTTTATATAAGAATTTGTTATGTTAATAGTTATGTATTGTATATGTATATATATATTGTTTATATAATATAAAGATATTATATGAATATATATATATATATATATATATATATATATATAGTGTGTGGGTGAGTGTGTGTGGTGTGTGTGTGGTTTGTATATAGCATATATATATATATATATATATATATATATATTATTTAATATATTAATATAATATTTATATATATGTGTGTGTGTGTGTGTGTGTGTGTAGTATATATATATAGCATATATATATATATATATATATATATATATATATATATATATATATTAGTAATGTACCTTAAGCATAACGAAATTTATATAAATCGTTCAAATCCCTATGTGCGAAGTTCATGATCATCATATCTTACGAATAGGTGCAGTAAACAAGTGATCTATTACCTCCACAATCTCCTATGGGCATACAGTTTTTATCGCTTGTAGGTAGTACGCTAAACAAGTGCGATACTCAGTGTTTTCAACGAAGGATTTTCAATGCCAGAATTCTTGCTTTTAATTAATTTGCTATGTACAAAAGTAATGTCCAGAGTTTCAAAAATATATCTTCGGAGCTCACGTTTCATAGACAATGAAACTTCTAATATTCTATATATCTGCATCTCTGCAAAACTCGTAAAGATCAAGTGGCAACCATAATTATGCGGATTAAGTATTCTATCTTCCCAGATCGCCAATCCATTATCATGTCATCTATGACATTTCTGTTGAAGTAAAATTAGTATTGCACATTATTCATTCTATAGTAGATTCACATCAGCCGTGCATTTGATGTCTAGACAGGATGTATGTTCCACTTCTCATGAGGGATGCTTTTGAAAGACGTATCCCTCATGAGAGGTGGAATATACATCCTGCATATGTGAACTCTTGAGAGAGACTGAAAGTTTCCAGCCCCGTGATTGGCTCATCAACAGCCAATCAGGAGCGTCGTAAAGGACTGGCCTAGACATCAGATGCACCGGTGATGTGAATTTACTATAGTAATATCTATTTATATCATAATACATTTAAAATAGACCTGAAATTACGTTTTCTTTATGCAGTGAGAAGTTGAGCTTCTATTGTATTTGCATCAATATTTGATTCAGGACCCAGGACAGATTAGAATTTTTTCCGTCATATGTCATCATTAGTTTGTTTTCAATAAGTAATCGAAAATAAGGATAAATCAGACTCCTCCTTCTTTTCAACTGGAGAACACCCTATTTCTTAATTGGTTGAACCTGAACGCCTACTGTTTCCGGTCCCACCCTTGGGCGAATCCTAGTGGGTGCCGTGATCCATCGTAACTACCCACTTGATGGGTCAAGGTCCAACACTTACAACTTGCCTCATCACATTTTGTTGTGACAAAGGCGTTGGTTTTATGGGTCTCACTTTTCAAACATCCTATTTTGCGTTCAGTTTCTACCTCTCTCTCTACCTCTCCTTCGCCTTCATTTACCATAACTCTACTAGAGATTTTCCTAGCTAATATATTCCCTATATAACTATTTCTACAGACTTCTGCATTCTTAACAATGCGAGTTTGGATGATAATGAAATGTGCCAGCATTTTCTTGTTTTTGTTTAGTTTAGTGGTCTCAAGACAAAATTAATTAGATAATTAAATATCTTAAATATGGATTATTGTGTCTCAATTGATGAAAACTACTGCACCAGGTAAAAAAAAAAGTGCTCTCAAGTTCAAAGCAAATGTAACTGTCGTTTCTCTCTCTCTCTGGTAGAGAAGACGGTTCAGTGTTATACTAAATAACAGGTACTGGAATTGTAGGTGGATGCATTCCATAGCAATAGGAATGATATCCAATACGATAGGTAGGTTACTCGGTTGTATGAACATATATTCAGGGTGTTTCGAAATTAAAGCCCCCCTCCCCCCCGCCCTCTACAGCATAAACTAAAATTGATATGGACAAAAACAATAGTAATTCAGAACAGGTATTTATTTAAGTTTCTCTTTGAGTATTTGATATTTTGTGTGGCCTCCATCTGCCTGTACTACAGCCTGCATTCTTGAGGGGTATGATTTCAGTAAATCGCAAAAAAGCTGAGACTCAACCTCTATTTCCCTGGGCACTTCAGTCACCTCTCTTCGCAGGTCGTCAAGGCTTGGTATACCATCATAGTTCACTGTGCGAGCTTCAACACGATCCTTTAAGATACTACTAATGTTTTCACGCACATTAAGGTCAGGGGAGCTACCTGAAAATTCACTTGATGGGAAGAAATCGATACTACTGTTTCGAAGCAGCTCCTGTGTCTGAAGAGCCTGGAAACATGGTGCCATATAATGCAAAAATGTGATTTCTTCAAAAGATAACACATTTACAGAATCTTTGAGGAAAGGAAATACTCCACCAGTAAGCACAGTTTCTCTGAAGTATTTGCCATTCCATGACTGTCCTTTTTCTTTGGATGATCCACATCAACGTTTGGCTGTGAAACGGAGAAAAATTCCCAAACATTCAGGAAATTTCACAACTTGGTGATAGCGCATGTCATCACTGATATCATCCAACTTTGCAGCCCAAATGATGTCATTTTTATGATTTGGCTTCCTGACTGTGTAAAGAATTCATCTGATGCAGCAACATGGAGAAAGTCAGCTTCATCCCAATCTTTAAGAAATGAACCACAAAACCATGCATGGTCTTCTCTCTATTGTTGAGTGATGTTGGGCTTGCTGATAACGCGAAATGGCTTGATACCAGATTTTTTCAACTCATGATATACAGCACTATAACTTCTCTTCTTTCCCCTTTTTGTTTCTAGTTCAAGCACCAATTTACATAAAGACTTTCTTGGTCTAAGCAATGCCTCAGCTATGATGTCTTTTGACTCCTGAGAAAGGATTTCAGCCCTTACAAGATTCTCACTCTTTTCGCGATGACAGTCATATGGATTTTTGTTTCAGTTTCTTTTAACAAAGGATTCATCTCTTTTAATGTATTTAGCTATCCAGGAACGTGAAATGAAGGATGCACCAGCGTCCTTGGCCTCTGAAGGTTATAGCCCGGATTCAGTCAATCCATCTGATTTCCTCCAAGTCGTTAGCCATATTTCCGACGTTCAGAAAGCTGCCTGATATTTATTAAAACATATAACGCAACGTCTTACCTAGGTTGCGTTCCACACCAATCGCGTCCGCGTCGAGTCCGCGCTTTTAATTCATGGCTAGTGCATTTTTCGCTTAACTTAAAAGGAAGGAGGGATGTTATGTTTTGTACTTTGTTTTTGCATATTGCATTTTTCAGTTTACGAACGCAGTTATGATTCCAATAAAATTGTACTCCTTTATATCTTTTTTCCATTTTATGTTAGGGCAAAATGTAATATTAATTAAATTTCAGTTTTCATCTTTTCCTTTTGTATCCTATGAATAATATAAAATTTTACTTACTTACCTATATAGTTTTAGAAAATTTTGTATGGTTGAGTAGTTTATTATATTATATATATATATAGATATATCTATATATAATAAATATACATAAATATATGGATTTTTTTTGTTAATCTTATCTGTTTAAAATAAATAGGGGGATTTTCCTTTGTTTACTTCTTGTACTACCTACAGGGCGGGGCAATTTGCAACTTAGGGGAAAAAAGGCCATTTTTCTAAGGCAAGTTTCGTTTTCTTATTGAAGTTTACGGAGGATAATATTAAAAGATACAATCCTAAACGAATAGCCGAAACATCAAGAGAATATATATATATATATAGATATATATTATATATAAATATATATGTATATATAAGTTATATATATATATATATATATATATAGATATATATATATATATATATATATATATATATGTTATATATATATATATATATATATATATATATATATATATATATATATATATTTATCTTGATGTTTCGGCTAATTTCGTTTAGAATTGTATCTTTTTAATTTTCTTTGTTATCCTGTAAACTTCAATAAGAATGAAACTTGCCTTAGAAAAATGGCCTTTTTTCCCCACCTAGTTGCATTGCCCGCCTGTAGGTAGTATTGTTTTTTCTTATGGACAAGCGGTAAATAAAGGAAAATCCCCAAATTTATTTTTAACAGATAAGGATTAACAAAAACTCCCACATGGAGAGAGAGAGAGAGATAAAGAGAGAGATAGAGAGAGAGAAGAGAGAGAGAGAGAGAGATCAAAGAAGAGACGTACTGCAAAAAATCCCTGAGAGTGAGAGAGAGATTTCAGCAATTTATAACACCAAGAGACAAGGCAGTTAAAAACATTTCCAGAATATTTCCTGCTATATTTTGATAAATCGAAATATCTCTCCTGGAATACAGAAAATCAACGAAAAATCGAGAGAGAATGAGAGGAGAGTATGTGAAAACTGGGTATGTCAAGATATTGTTCGAAATACGGAGAGAAGTCTAACGCAGGAATAGTCATCTTGTTTATTATGGCTGCCTATTCACTGGTGAGGTTCTTCCTGACTACTGTTGATGGAGTTGAACAGCCCAAGGAGAAGGAACTGGAGGAGAGAATTGCGGCTTGGCGAGACACCATCCGGTGCCAGAGAGAGCAGTAGGTGACCTTGGACAGGACAATTCTTCAGCTGCAACAGAGGCTCGACAACAATGAAGAGATTCAGAAGGCGGGCGGAAGGGAAGAACATACTCGTGTGATCCAGATCACTCAGGGGGTGTTGCATTAGCAGGCCTGGCAAGAAAGGGCCTACTCGCTCGAAGCTGACACGTTGTTCCTGAAGAGGGAGAACGACCAAGAAAAGAGGGGAAATCGATAGCTGGAAGACAAGATCCTCAAGATCACAGATGAAAATCAGCAGCTGATGGAAAAGACAAAGGAAATTGGGGAGAGAAACGATGGCATATGTGAGAGGAATGAGGATAAGGGAACTAACAGTGCGGTTGGCAGAGACAAACAGCCAGGTTAAGAGGCAAGAGGAACTCGTACGACAGAAGGAGAAAAACTAGCAGTTAAAAAGCGAAGTGGCGCAGATGGCGAGGTTCATCCAGGAACAAAAGGACGTGACCGAAAAGCGCGAATCCGGCAGGAAAGACGTCGAGGTCAGGAAATCGTTGCTGGAGAGGAAGCCCGGTGTCCAGGGCGAACGAAACGAAAAATTGGAAGATGAGGTTGGACAGCTGCGAGGAGCGAAGGAGAAATTGATTTACAACCTGAAGAACCTGCAGGGGAAAAACAGACGCCTAGAGAAAGACAACTGGAAACTGAAGGAATAGCTATTCGTCTTCAAGGAATGGCGCGATCTCCATGGAATGGCGCGATCTTCAAGAAATGGCGCTGGCCTCACAAAGATGGATGAGATGTGAAAAATTTGAGGACAATGTTTGTTGTATGGAAAGTTTAATGTTCATTTGTAATAAGTTTGCTTTGTTGATCCTTGAAGGAAGTTGAAGTTGCAGGGAAATATATATGCTAAAATGTTTTCTTAAGAGTTTTATTGATTCCTGAAAGGGAAAGGAAGATGGGAGGATTGAAGAAAGCGTAAGGAAATTGACAGGATTGGTGGAGTGCAAGGAGAAGAAGCGTAGGATTCAGAGGTACCCTAGGAGAACTGAAAGGATTCAGAGAAACCCCAGGATAACTGGGAGGATTCAGAGAAGCCCCAGGAGAACTGAAAGGATTCAGAGAAGCATCAGAACTGAAAGGATTCAGAGAAGCCCCAGGAGAATTGGAATAAGTCAGTGGCATATTCTGGTTCTAAGACTAAGCAAAGGTGTTGTCTATGACGGGACAGGCGGGTGAGGCCTGCCACACGTCCCAGGACTGGTGGGCGGGGCCCGCCACGCGTTCCGGGACGAGCAGGGTCCGCTAAGCGTCCTGGGACGGGCGGGTGGGGGCCACCACGCATCCCGGGATGGGCGGGCGGGGCCTGCCACACGTCCGGGGACAGGTGGGCGAGGCCGGCCACGCATCCCGGGACGGGCAGGTGTGGCCTGCAACGTGTCTCCAGACGGGCGGGCAGGGCTCGCCACGCGTCCCGGGATGGGCAGGCGGAGCCCGCCAAGCATCCCAGGACTGGTGGGCGGTGCTCGCCATGTGTCCCGGGACGGGCAGGTGAGGCCCGCCCCATGTCCCGGGACAGACGGGCAAGGCCCGCCACGCGTCCTGGGACGGGTGGGCATGGCCCGCCATGTGTCCCAGGACGGGCGGGTGAGGCCCGCCACATGTCCCGGGACATGTGGGCGAGGCCTGCCATGTGTCCCGGGATGGGCGGGCGAGGCCTGCCACATGGCCCGGGACGGGCGGGCAGGGCCCGCCACGTGTCCAGGGATGGGTGGGCGTTTGTACCAGAACAGGCGTGCGAGGCCCGCCAAGTGTCCTGGGACGTGCAGGCGAGGCCTGCCACATGTCCCGGGACGGGCGGGCGTGGCCCGCCAGGTGTCCCGGGACATTTGAGATGGCCTTTGTCCAAAACATAAGGGAAAAAAAGAGGTTATATGTTAAAATGGAGCGCTTATGACTTTCCTTAGATAATTGTTAAAGTGAATGCAAGGTCGCCATTGAAAACATGCCAATCTCCCCAATGCTTTAAGGGTGGGGGTAAAAATGGCTGCTCTTCTAGCAAATAACTGAAAATGAATGATACTGGGAAGACGAGGCAATCAAAAACCGTAATATATATATATATATATATATATATATATATATATATATATATATATATAGTATATACACGAGAGATTTTTAGATCCGCCACTGCCATACCATCACAATCGTGACTCTCTTATCACTTCTGTAATCTTTACTAAGCCTTCCCTTCGTCTTATTCCATCATTTTCCAATCTCTCAAACAGCAATATTCCCATAATCCACTCAGCATTCTCATCTCTGTTCCCTGAATCTTTACTTCCTCTTTTCTTCTTAGATCTCATGTTTCTGCTCCATTCACTAACGCTGGTCTTATTACAGTGTTATATATCATGCCTTTTAGCTTGATTGGCATTTTCTTATCACATACTACTCTAGCTTTATTTCTCCACTTCCCCCATGCAGCTTTTATCTTACTGTCTTCGATAATGACACCTAAGGATAATATTAAATAAAAGTATTTAAGTCTATATCAGACGATATTACAGAGTTTACGAAAGTAATATAAATGAAAACACAAGTAACGGGTAAAGCACAGCTTACTAAATGGATGTAGTCATGGTCAACCTCTCTTCCCTGTTTAGACAACAATTTCAGTTTTATTTCCCATTCTATTCTGTCTCGCAGTAGTATACACGAGCGTTCATGTAACGATGTATATTTTGATATGTGAAGCCTCACTACAGAACATTCTTCTTGAATACGAATCACTAAGATAAAATGCGAAGTTAGTTTAGTGCTTACCTTTCAGACCACATCTGTCCTTGCAAAGGTATTCAGATATTAAGAGAGAGAGAGAGAGAATAAAAGTATTTTTCTTTGTTTCGTGCTTTTTTATATACTCGTAGATTGTGCTTCACCTGAGGATAAAGGGTTTCATTCTTTAACTACTATAATGGAATAATTAAATACAACAGTTACATCACAATACAAAGATTCATTGCTTGCACTAAGTGGCCAAGGTCGCCTGGGTACATTCTTTGTCGAATAAAAAAAAAACTTATGATCCTTGACAGGAGTAAATAATTATACATTTAACATTTATATGATTCTGGATGACTTGTAATATTCCCCAAATTCCCCCCCGCCCCGCCCCCACCCCCAGCCCCAGCCCCCGCCTCTACCACCCTTTATTTGGGATAAAGAGCCGGGCGTGATGGTATGAACTATGAACCATAGGTCTTTCTCTCTCTGTATATCTGTGGTATGGGCAATTATATAACTGCTTTTTCCAAAGAATAAGTACACTTGATGCACCTTTCATTAGCCAATAAATGAAACAAATTTAAAGTTGAATGGGAAACAGACAAAAAAATTCCTTTTCTTGATGTTTTAATAATCAGAGAGACGACAGAATACAAATTTACCATATACAGAAAACCAACGTTCTCACTTTCATACATTCACTACTTTAGCTATCACGACATTACTATCAAGATAGGTGTAGCTAGCAACCTGTTCTTAAGAGGCCTTACGAATTGTTCCCCAGAATTCCTGGAAAAAGAATTTGAACTAATTCGCAAGCAACTTTCGTCTTTAAAGTATCCTGACCATATAATTGAGAAAGCAATTCACAAAGCAAACGTAATTTTCTACCGACCCCCTTAAGAAAAGACCAGAGATACACCCAACAATAAAATAAAAATTCCTCATCTGGACACAATTAAGAGAGTAACCCACCCCCTGGGAAAATCTAACCCTTTTGCATTTACTTACCCAAACACCTTAGCCAAATCCCTGATTAACGTCCAACAAAAGACATTTCCCAAGGACTCTGGGGTATACGAAATCCCATGCCAGGACTGTGACCAATCTTACATCGGATTTACAGGTAAATCACTTCCCCAGAGATTGATACAACACAAACGGTCAGTTAGGTATGGACAACAGAACTCGGCTATTTTCAACCATATAAATGAACATAACCATAGAATAAACTGGAATTTGTCACGTGTAATTTATAGCAGCAACTGCCGGTACACGAGTCAAATGATGGAATCGGCCTTAATAAAAGAGAGGCAGGTAATGAACATCTCAAAAGGTGCATGGATTTCAGATATGATCGACAAGGTTTTCATTCAACCAACACTTAAGAAGATTAAAGGAAGATTATCAGCGGGGGTGACCTAAATTGGCTTACCTGTGGATGGACCTCTTGGTATAAATACCACCTTTTCTGTAAACTTTTCTCATTCATCCACCTGAAGAGGGAGACAGCAGTCTCTGAAATATAGTACTTTTCTCTCTATATTTTGGTGTTTTTATGGGCTCCTTTTATTATATATATATATATATATATATATATATATATATATATATATATTGTGACGAAGTGGCCTAGAGTATCTGGATCTGGACACTGTTAATACTTGGGGAAAGTAGCCAAAGATCTGTGTCTAGTGACTACACTTACCATTTGTACTTGTTAGCGCAAGAGACCCTTTTATTCCTGGGTCTGGGACACCCTTTGTACTTGGGGCATAGTTTGATCAAGTACTTGGGTATTGCTTACCTCACTACAGCCAAACACCAGACCCTTCATCACAAATACTAAACAACTGAATACTCTAAAGGTAACAGTGATCCCTTATAGAACTGAACAGTCAAGAAAACAATCAGTCTAAGTTCATTAAAGTAAATGTGAGGTAATCTTAATTAAAGGGCATCACTCCTGCATTTTCAAATCTAAGTATTTCCCTGATTCTGATTCATTTGAGGGAAACGGCACAATTACCACTCTATATTTCTGCCTAAACGAAAATAAAATATAATACTGGTGGTATAATAAAATGCTCGCATAAATTTTAAACACAAAAATTTATTTCTAAATTCAAAATTTACAAGTGAAATACACGATCTCAGGGAAATTGTTATTACTCGAAAATAAAAGTTTAATTAATTCTTGAATTAATCATTAAGCAAAATTAAATCAAAATTTATCAAAAAATTAAATTAAATTATAAAGCAATAATTAAATTTGAAATGAAATTTAATTTAATACAAATTAATTCACAAGTGTAAGATTGAAAAATTACACAATCAAAAATTATTTAAACTAATTAAACAAAATAAAGACAATGCAAAAGAAACATAATGCATAATATGAAAACAATTAAAACATTGACAGTACAAACATCAAGCATATAAAATGGACATGTCAAAAGAACAAAGCAAAAGAGATTTTGTATAAAAATGATAATTTTATCCAAACACTGTAAAATAAAACCTCAAAGTGCACTTCAAAACATTTGAAAAATACCTGTATACGCAATTGCAACTTCTCACTCAAAAGAAAGGCCTGTTACATCTTCAACACTTTCGTGGGCGCCTTCACAAAAATAATATTAATAACACTATGGTCAGATTCCATAAACAACACATACATTAAGACAGTTACTGAGTGACCAGCTCAAATACAAATGTGAGTTACATTACGTTGATGAAACAGTCTCGTGAATGAGCGAGCGCGAGAGATTTGAGAGCTTTGAGAGAGAGAGAGAGAGAGAGAGAGAGAGAGAGAGATTTCTCCCTAACGCACACAACCAGGTATCGGAATTGAATGAATAGTTCTCTATCCCCGTAAGCGTATGGGCATATCGGGCGATTAGCATCGAGTTCAAGACGAAAACATATTAAGTCATCTGCGTTTGCGTATGTGTATGAACAAGGCTCCCTTGTGTTCCTCATGGGGGCTGCTTTAGGCCGATAAAAAACTAGCTGGCTAAGGCATTTTCAAAGTTTGAATAACAACTTTCTCTAGACCCCCTACTCTTTCTCTCTGTCTTATGTTACTTTTCCTCTCTCCACTTTATGTATGTTTAAAAATGAAAAGTTACACTACTTAACATGTTATCCTTAAATTTGGGAATCTGAACACAAAAACATACATTTCATAACATGATACACAGGTTCTGAGGGGAATTAATTGTATTACCAATATTATAAATGCATTACAGAACTTACATTATAAGATTCCTCCCCCCAGAAGATTAGTTATCCTGGGGTTGAATCCAACGATTCACATCGGGATAAATAATTGGCAACTACATTGTTCTTACCAGATATGTGCTCAACCTTTAAATTATACTGTTGCAAGCACAAAGACCACCTGGTCAGTCTTTGATTATGGTTTTTCATCCACTGTATAAATGACAGGGGATTGTGATCACACAACACTAAAACTTCTTCATTCCCAGGTCTGTTCTCATACACTTCAAACTTTTTCAATGCTGTGATTAAGGCTAGAGTTTCCTTTTCAATAGGTGAATAGTTTTTCTGATGCTTTTTCAGTTTTGAAGACAGGAAACACACAGGGTGTAGAAGGTTATTTTCATCTTCTTGAAGTAGAACAGCTCCAATTCCACAATCAGAGGCATCAACTTGTATCACATATTTCTTATTGAAGTCTGGAGCTTGAAGCACTGGTCTTGAAGTTAAAATGGCTTTTACCTTCTCAAAGGATTCTTGACATTCTGGAGTCCAAACAAACTTAGCTATGGGACTAGTTAAGTCTGTCAAGGGAACTACTACAGCTGACAAATTTGGACAAAAACGACGATAGAATCCAGCCATGCCCAAAAATCTTTGTAGCTGCTTCCTAGTAGTAGGGGTGTAGCCTTACGTATACCTTCTACATTAGCATTCACCAGAGCAAGAAGGCCTTTCCCAACTTCAAACCCAAGGTACTGAACAGTTGCCTTCCCAAACTCACTATTCTCTAGATGGAGTGTTAGTCCTGCCTCTTGTAGTTTCTTGAAAACTTTCTTCAGGATCTGCAGATGTTCTTCCCACATTGTAGAGTAAATGACTACGTCATCAAGGTATACACCTACTCCTTCTATAGATCCTAGCAGTTGATCCATCACTCATTGAAATGTGGCTGGTGCATTCATCAGACCAAATGTCATTACAGTATACTGATACAATCCAAAAGGAGTAATAAAAGCTGACAGCAACTTCACATTTTCATCTAAGGGTATCTGATAGTATCCCTTCAATAAGTCTATCTTGGAAACAAACTTGGCTTGCCCATTATTATCAAGTAAACTGATCTATAAGAGGCAAGCGATAATTGTCAGCCATACTAATGGAATTCAGTTTCCTTCAGTTTCCTATAATCAGTACACATCCTAAAGGAGCCATCAGGTTTCTTCACTAACACACATGTAGAACTGAAGTGACTTGAACTGGGTTCTGCTAATCCATGTTGCAGCAAATACTCAACTTCTTCATCCTCCAAATTTTCCAAAATTGAAGAATTATTCATCCTGCTTTCAGCTCCCAATTCATAGCCATCATCGTCTTCTGTAGATGAAGTTGTCTGTATTATTGACACAGTTTCATTTCTAGTTTCTGAGAAGTAAGGTTTCAAGAGGTTCACATGTATCTTCCTCTGTCGTTTTCTTCTTTCTGGTGTTTCAATCACATAAGTTCTATCACTTAACTTCTCAATTATCCTGTAGGGACCTTGAAATTTATTGGTAAGGGGAAATCTCTTGACTGGCAGAAACACTAACACTTGTTGACCAACACTAAAACTTCTTAGCTTAGTCTTCCTATCATAGTTCCTTTTCATTTGCTCTTGACTCATTTTCAGATTTTCTAAAGAGAATTTTCTAATCTCTTCCAACCTTTTCCTTAAGTTCTTCACACACTCTCCTTGAATTTCCTTTTGATTTTCTACCCAAATTTCTGTAAGAAACTTCAAATGTCCTCTCACTTCTCTTCCAAAAATCATCTCATAAGGGGAACATCCCATGCTTTCTTGATAAGCATTCCTAACTTCAAATAACATTAAGGGTAAACCAACATCCTGACTCAGAACAATACTTTGTCAGCATACTTTTCAATGTCTGGTGGAACCTTTCCAGAGGGCTCCTTGAGTTTCTGGATGATAAGCAGTTGATAACTATTGTTTCACCCCTAATAAGTTCATCACATCCTGGAATAACTTGGAAGTGAAGTTTGATCCTCTATCACTTTGTACAATTTCTTGTATCCCAAACTTTGAGAAAAACTCCACTAGTTTCTCAGCAACTATCTTGGCAGATAGGTTTCTAACAGGGATCGCCTCAGGGTATCCGGTAACGGGACACATTAATGTCAACAGATATTCATTTCCTTTCTTTGTCCTCGGAAGCGGTCCAACCATATCTATAATCACCTTGTTAAAGGGTTCTCCTCTAACTTCTATAGGTTGTAGGGGGACTTTCTGAATGGTTTCATTAGGTTTGCCAGCTATCTGGCAGGTATGACACTCTTGACAGAACCTGCTAACATCTTTATGAAGTCCAGGCCAGAAAAAATATCTCATGATCTTTGCCACAGTCTTCCTTATTCCCATATGTCCAGATTCATGAGCTACTGCTACCACTTGCTTTCTCAATGGACATGGAATCAAAATCTGATGATATTTGCCCCATTCAGCATTTCTGGGTATATCTGAAGGTCTATACTTCCTCATCAGGAAACCTTCCTTCAGATAGTAACAGGTAGGAGTTTGTTGCATCTCTTCCTGATCAACAATTCTGAAGAACAAATCAGCTAACGATGCATCCCTCTTCTGCAAGTCCATTAGCTTTTCTCTTGTCACCTGTCCAATTTCAAGGGTTGAACTGCCAATATCTGCTACCTCAGCTACTGTAGTTTCACTACTATCTTCAGGAACACTTTGACTATTCGGAGTCTCTTCAGGAACAACAGGTTCTTCATTTTCTTGGGAAATCCTTTCTCGGTCAACTCCACGGGAGGCATCACTCCCCTGGATCAATTGTTCTAAGTTCAAAGATCCTTCACTTGATCCATCTTGGGTGTGAAATCCTCAGTTTCTTCACCAACAGTCGTAATCCTCCTCATACTCCTGGTAGTTACACAACTAGGGAACAGGTGGGGGTTATTCTTCTCCAACTCTACCGTAGGACTAATCCTCAATGGTTTGTCTGTCACTACAGGACAAGGAACAAATGGAACACCACCAACTTCATTTCCCAACAGAACATGTACACCCCCCACAGCCAGTTGAAATTTGAGAGTCCTTCACAGCAAAATCAACACTCCCTGTCACCAATTCACAGGACAGGTGTAAGCGGCATATAGAAGTTACTTCTTCTCCTCCTATGCCCTTCAAAATAACTGAATCTCCAGTGAGATTCTTCTCCAACATTGGGTGAGCACCACGTAACACCACACTATGGTTGCTCCCTGTATCACATAAAATCTTGACTGGTACCTGCTTACTCTCTTCTTGAGTTGCCAGTGTACCCTCATAGATATATGGCTTAAAGGCCTCCAAACTGCTCAGCCACTCACTGCTTGAAGTTACATTTCCATTGGTTGCTAAACACTCAGCTTGTTTAGTTTGTCTTCCCTGTAGTCGGATTCTTCCCCACATTGTTCTTAACAGTCTGTTTGACCTGGTCACCTCTTACTATTTGACCAACAGGCTTGGACTGCTGATAATTCCAATAACTTTCCTGACTGAAGTGTCCTGCTCTTCCACACTTGAAGCAGACAACATTAGGCTTTTGCAACTGTTTTGCAAAATTAGATGATGATTTCACATTAGCTTGCTGAGGAGTATTATTACTTATAGGTTTCCCATTTATAAAATTGCTCGTGAAACCTGGATGAGACTTAAAACCTGTGCGTGGTTGATTCTGGTACTTCACTTTATAATTGCACCTGCTACTAATTATATTGTAGTCTTCACTCAGTGTAGCAGCTTGTCAAGTTTTTTAACCTCTCTCTCTCTCTCAAATAGGCTCTTATATACCCAGGAATACCTTTAAAATATTGCTCCAAAACAACTAACTCTTCAAAAGTAGTAACTTTAGCTGCCTCCAAGAATCTTTTAAAACACCTCACTTTATAAGCATAATCCAAATAAGTTACTTTTTCATCCTTTCTTAAATTTCTGAATCATTCATTGTAGTACTCTGGGGTCAGCAAAACTCGTAGAGATCAAGTGGCAACCATAATTATGCGGACTAAGTATTCTACCTTCCCAGATCGCCAATCCATTATCCTGCATATGCATTCATTGTTTTATCCCTATAAATGAAGAAAACATGAGTGGCCGCAAATCGCGTGATTATATATCGATTTTTTCCCCCAGAAAACTGCTATTTTCCAAAGAAGAAACTGAAGTTGAAATTTGTGAAACTCAGGACGACAATGAATTAGTGGATTCATATGATTACATATTAAAAGTCTTTTTTCCTGAAGATTACTACTCATCTTCAGACGAAGCTGATGATGAAAATAGAAACAGTGAAAATGAGCAAGAGAATAGTGTTATATTAAGAGACACGGAGCCTCAAAATGTTAATAATGATGACAAGGAACAGTGCATGATTATATCGTCAGATAGTGATGAACACATCAATGCAGACAATAGTGTTATAATATGTGACACAGCCTCAAAATGCTAATAATGATGCCGAGGAACAGTGCATAATTATATGGTAAAATAGTGACGAACACATCGATTCAGATATATAGTACACATATCAGTGATAGACTCGGATGAAACGTTGTTCACAATTAGAAAATTAAATAGTTTAGTTTACCGAAAAAGGTGAGAATTTCGTTTTCTTTGTTTTTGTATAGAAGGCCAAATGCAAACAAACATCGCTTAAAAAACATAACTAAGCGCTTGCAGATACAACGGCAACACTGCTTGAGGGCACTGAGACAGTGACAGTGATGTGAGTTTGACTGAGTCTCCAAGACCCTTTAGTTGGCCAACTGAGCTGAGCTGAGTGAGGGGAGTTTAAAATACATACCAGATGTAATAGTGCCGCATTTTAATAGCTGAGTGTACTGTGTAGTCTACAAAGACTTTGTTTACTAATCAAGAACCTATATCATTCTCGGTTCTAGTCATCCACTTTGTATGCCATATACAGAATCAAATAATTGAGGTAAGCATCTGCTCTCATAATAGGAAGCACATCGAAACAGCTTATTGTTATGGTCCAATTTGATGATAAAACACTTGTGTGTGCCTTTCTAGATCTCCTAGAAGTAAAGGTATCAACCGCTGAAGGAATTTTTACAGCAGTTAAAGAGTGTTTTATTAACAAAAGGATTCCCATGGAAAACATAATAGGTTTTTGTTCCGATACAGCCAGTGTTATGATAGGTTCAAAGCATTCAGTGTTTACAATCTGCCCAAGTATATTGAGGATCTCTGTAGAAATATATACTATTCCCATTTTACCTTGAGCAGTAAGAGACAGGATGTATTAAAAGAATTTCAAGTTTTGCTGGTCTTCAACCACAAAATTTTGTCACCTGGACAAACTAGGTGGATGTCATTGCAGTTGTGTCAAAATATTAATAGAACAATGGAGCACACTAAAACTTTATTCCACAGAGCAAGCATACCTTCTCAGATCCTACACGTTAATGATAGCACGTGTCGTGTAAGGGTTACAAAATGAGTTTCACTGGCATTTCTAGAATTTCTTGATTATAATCTTGGAAGAATTAATTCCTTTAATACTCAATTTCAGAGTGAATCACCAAACTTTCACCTACTGAAAAGAGAAACCTACTGTTTGATCAGAGACTTTGTTCAAATTTTATGCAACCAGCATTTGTGAGAAAAGCTGGTATAAGTGAATTAAATCCTTAGTCTGCTTCATTCAACCAACACATTTTGCCAGCTCATGATATATATCTTGGGATATCTGTAACTCAAACTTTGGGGAAGATTAAACAACAGGTAAAGTCAGTAGAAATAGATAAATTCTATCAGTCATGTAGAAATTTTCTCATTGAAACTGTGGTTCAAATCCAAGAGAGATTTGACTTTAGGAATCCAATCTATGAACTGATGCAGTGCACTGACCAAACTAATGCTGTGAATTTGATTCCGAGGTCCCTATCTAATTTGCTAGCTGCATGTTACGGCCTCTGAGAGAGAGGTCCACTTCAGGTTCGATATTATGATAAACAAAAAGAATTCAACACCAACAGCTGAAACTGGGGATACGAATATAGAAAGAAACACTAACACAACAAAGGTTTATTTACAAGCTTACTAACAAAGATAAATGCAGAATGGTGTCTCCTATTTACATAAAAAAGGTAAAATCTTACACTGCATGAACTGGGGGAACAGTGAGGTAATGAAAGTACTTGCCGACCAGTTTTGCAACTCGAAGCAATGGCTTCACAAAAGGAGAACTCTAATGGTAGACGCCTTCTTGCCTCTGTATTGCAGAAAATAATGTCTACTCTTGATACTTGAAGGGCAGGAACTCCCCAAAACCCCTAGCAGAACGTCTCTTCTCTGAAGTCTCACTCAACATCGAAATAACTCGGTCGTCCACTCCTGAAGACGACTTGATCAGAATTTGACCAAACTCTCTGATCTTTCGTCCTTCTTTTATCTCCCCCTGATGATCACTGCTGCTGATCTCTCACTGATAATCTGATCTGTGGCTCTTACTGATGATCTCTTACTCTGTGACTAACTGATGATCTCTTACTCTGTGACTAACTGATGATCTCTTACTCCTACTTTGTCTGTCGTATTTATACGGCATTCTGGGGGTAGGGCCGATGGTGAGCGTCACAGACTCCCGAGATTACTAGAACTTCTTAGAAGACTCTCGACGGAATATTGCATCATATTTCACTGCGTTTCTCCCGACACTTAGGCGCGTGTTGCGCTCCACAACACGCCCGAGGATTCCAGAACAACCGCGAGAACAGGCGCCTCCAACACACATGCGAAAGCCCCGTGCTGCAGAACTTCTCGAAGATGCGTTTTCCTTTCCTTTATCTTTCTTTGCTATAAAGCAGTTACCATTACACTACACTTCCTCAGATCTCAAAATTTGTTGACATGCAATGTATGGAAGATCATTGGAGGTCACATTACATGATAAATAGCTTGTCAGGTGAGATGGATTGCCTGGATTATTAGAATAAGGTCTTCACTCAGAAAAATGCTGCTGGTGTTCCATGTTTTCAAAACCTAAAAGTTGTAATAACTAGCATGTTAGCTTTACCTTTCTCAATAGCTGCAGTTGAGAAATTTTTCAGCAAACTAAATTCAACTAAAACATCGCAAAGAAGTAGTCTTAAAAATGAAACTATTTGTGGGCTCATGCTTGCAGTTTATCATTTAAAACTCAATAATACATCTTCCCACACAATGCAAATAACAGATAGTATACTCAAAGCTGCTGAACAAGTCAAGAGTAATGCAACCTGTTCTGAATGCACAGCTCAAAGGCTTGAAAAGGCAGCATCTAGTGGCTCAAATGCTTAACTCACATATTTGTATGTGTAATAAGGAAAGCAATTTATTTAGTTACTGTACAAGGTAGACCTATTGGGGAAGAGAAGACTCATTTTGCTTTATCTTCAGGCATCGTGCACTTTATTTTAAACAAATTATTTGTTCAATATTGAAAAGAAGAGCAAGATAATATTAAAAAAGATTTTTTTCTTCTGAACAATCATCTGTATATAGTTACTTGTAACAAAAGAAAAGGGTAACTAAAGTATGTGTATTGAATTCGCTTTACTTCAGTTAGACCTGAAACAATTAGTTTAATTTGCAATTTCTTGTTATAGTAAGGATACTAGGATGGTATAAGCTCTTAGTTATAAAATGCACAGCTTGCATAAAAAGTTATTAGCTTTTAGTTTCAATGCAATCACGATTACGTTTGAGAATAGAACCATTTTTTATGATAATATAGGCGCACTGGTAATCAATATGTCCCATATATTTTTGTATTACAGTTGTTATTCATGTATATCTCGCTGGTTTGAAGCTATTTAGCTGTAACTTAAGATGATGACACGAAACCTAAATGTTTGTTTGCAAAAACTTCAAAGTTTTATATTACAAGAAAATACGTCTAGATACAGTTGAATCCCTAATTCATAAATCAGACATTTAACTTGCAAAAACTTTACTCAATAAAGTTGATAAACAACTACATTATCTATTCTGAATTAAAATTTTAACAGAAGCAATAAATGTGTTTGAATTAAACAAATACTGTAATTACATTTGTACCAATATTGAATAAGTATTGAATAATAATATATATATATTATATATATATATATATATATATATATATATATATATATATAAATTTAGGGTAATCCGGAGTATGGATTTGGGGTAGAAAAAATGTGGTCTGTGGAAGCATAATAAATTTGTTAGTAATAAGCCTGGCAGCTTTGCATTTTCGAAATACGAATTCTGACCCTGTGGTTCGGGTGTATGGTTCATGCTGTTTATAAGTGAGCTATCATTATTTGCCCAAAATGAACTACTAGGTAACTATACACTTGAAAGTCGTTTTAACATGAGTTCATGAATTTGTTTTTTGTTGACTTTCCCGCTTTTAAAATCCGCAGAAAATACAAAATACAAGTAGTTTCACATCAGATTGTAGTAAAATGAAATAATAAAAAACTACTTCAGGAGGCATTACTTTTTGATATGCAAGAACACTTTTCTTCAAGTAACAATCTAGATGTTAATTCTATACAGTATACAGATTACGAAGATTGGTCTATTTTTACATTGCATATGCTGACTGCAATCTCTGTTTCTTTTTATTCTATGTAGTTATTTTTGTAACTCAAATTTATCTACAAACATTTATGTTGAATTGGAGGATAAAACTAGTTTTTTTTCTGTTGAAAGCTGTGGTTTATTTCTATTTGTTTACAAAACGGTAGGAAGCAAATTTTTCCATAATTATATTCGCCTCAAGCTTATAGTCAACCAACAATAGTTGATAAAAGTTGTTTAAAGCATAACTTTTAAAAAACTTGATAAATAATTTTTAAAAAATGAGAACTACTAGTGTGCAAGATTCACTTTTTTTCTCGTCTGTTGGATGCAGTAAAGATAGGAGCTGAATCTCGACAGGGTCACAGTTAGTACTATATCAGCAGGCGCCAATTATGAGATCGGTAACAAGACCGCATTCTCGTAACAGATTAAGAGCAACGGCCGAAAGTAGAGTTGTACCTCAAAATAGGCAACAATCACTCTTACATTCTAAACAATTTATCCAATTTTCTTCAACACTACATATTACTTGACACTGAAGTGACCTAGAGCAAAGTATTCAGTTCCAGATTCCCACCTCTATGACGTTTTGCATGGCTGGCTACACACGATCAAGTAAACTTGACAAGTATGCTTGATCAAGTATTTCATCAAGTATTGTGATATTTCCCTTCGCCTCCACACGGTCAGGTATGCTTGACAAGTCTTCAGTTGAAATCACAACAATGTCGAGTGCAGACGACGACGACGCTCTTGCTTTGGCAGCTTTCTGTATTGTGGCCAAGCGAAAGGCAACTAGAAAGAACCGGCGGGAGTGGGTGAAGAAGAGGAAAACATATTCTCATGTTAACCTATTGGCTGAGTTGAAGATTTATCCACGTGATTGGCACAACTACCTTCGAATGAACGAAGCGACATACTTACATCTGCTGTCACTGGTAACACCACTAATTGCGAAGACCACTACAAACATGAGAGAAGCAATTTCTCCCCACGAAAGATTGACTGCAACACTGCGATTTCTTGCTACTGGAAGAAGCTATGAAGATCTTAAATACTCTACCATAATTTCACCACAAGCTATGAGCTTCATAGTTCCAGATACCTGCCGTGCAATTTTCGAGGTTTTGAAGGATGACTATTTGAAGGTCAGCAAATCATCGTATCTATAGAAATAATACTCACTTCATTTAACAAACTCCTTCAAATTTTAACTGTATTTCTATTCAACGCCTTGAGAAAATAGGGACAGAAATAAGGACACATATCAATAATGAACATTTATTTCCATGTACCTAATTTAATCTCAATTTGTGATATATCATTATATGTAATACATAGGAAAAATGTAAACAAAAATCCAATGCTATGATAATACACCTATTTCGTGTATTCCCTTTTCAATTTGTGATATATCATTATTTAATACAATGTAAAAATGGAGAAAATAAGCATGAAATTCAACAATAATACACTTATTTCGTGTATTTATTTAGTTATCACCATGACCTCATGTATGAACGTTAACTTTGAAACTATAATTACGTTTACCTAACTATTTTTACGGCGTAAATTTAGAAACATATGATGCAAGACTGCTATTACTTGAGGAATTACCATCCAAAGCATCAGGAGGTTTCAATTCTGCATATCTTGGTTCGCTTTGATGCGGCTGAATTAGTATTAACCTGAAAAATATATATATTTTTTTAATGGAATTAAACCATAAACTTGACACCCTCAACTTTGATCAAGTCTTTGGTACACACGGTCCAGTTGACTTGAACAAGTCAAGACTTGACTTGACGACATGATTCAAATTCAATCATGCCTCAAGCGACTTGTCAAGTCTAATACTTGATCAAGTCTCACCATACAGACGGTCCAGTTTGCTTGAACAAGTCACTTGATCAAGCATACTTGTCAAGTTTACTTGATCGTGTGTAGCCAGCTTTACTCTAGTGTAGATATTCGAATCAAGCTTCAAAAGTGTAGCGAGTCACTGGCTAGACTTACAAGACTTTCAAAGTGGCAATTCTAATCAATGACGCAAAACTGGCAAAGCTCGGGTCAAACAAGTGGAACTATAATAATTGGAAAGAACAGAAACTCAAGGTCCTTAAAAGCACCATTGTCAGGGATTTCTTCATTTTGTAATTTATTTTCAGACTTCAAGATGTCTGTGAGTTCAGCTCATACTTATTTTCTTCAGTTTTCTTTGTACCAATAATCTTGGGCAAGTTTCTTATTTCAGTATAAAATGAAGATATTTTTAACCTCATTCAGCAGTTCCCTTATGGAAAGGATGCCCCAGCAATAATAATTGTTAAAAAAAATGCCAGGTCACTATTCCATGCATCACCTAACAACCAAAATTACGTCCAACCACCACTGTACCAAATTTATCGAGATTAGCAGCAGATTAACGTATATATTGTAATCTGAAGACGCATCAACTGCCAGCGATCCTCTCATACATAGTCTGCATGATTTGCCTCAATTACCCTCTCATTTGCAAGTACACGTGGGCATGGCTATTTGGATTGTATTGCTATCAGAAATAAAAATGCACTGCGAGGGAAATCTTGATAAATGATACTGGCACTTTCAGGTAATATATTTCACCTTTAGTTAACGACAATCTGGCAATCCAGATTTTTTAATTAACTTCTCAATACAACCTACGATCACGTATGTTACATCAGTGACAGATATCGGATTCAACACTGCGTTCTTGTCAAAAGACAGGCCTATACTGATGGGGGGGTTTGGGGAGGGGGGGAGGGGGGGGGGGGGTGGGGGGGGGGGGGGTTTCAGACGACCCCCACAAAAAAAAAATCCTGGAAGTCTATATTTTCTGTGACTGTCCTTTTCATAGAACTGTACTTACAAAGCAATAAATAATTAGTGCTATTTTGTTAAGTCAAAGTATATAACATGTCAGTAGGGAAAAATACCCCATTTCGGCCCAACCTCAACACCCGACCCCCAATTCGGCTCAAAGACGATAAACCCCATAAGCTTGCCTTTATCTTAACCTCACGTACGTTGACCATTAATGACACCACTGGAAAACCACCAAATATTTCACTCTAGTTCAGAAAAGAACCCCAAAATGGCTCATGAATAAATCTGGATAGGAGAACTGTGGTTTCGCTCGACCCCTTGAAAATACCCAAACCCACTTTGGCTCAAGATATACTCTACCGATGAAAAAAAAAAAAAAAAAAAAAAAAAAAAAAAAAACACACCATTTCACATAAAAATGAATATGAGTGAAAAAATTCTAAGTCCATTAACCTAACCTAACCTAACCTAACATAACCCACCCATTGAAAATACCCAACTGGGTAAAGAAATATTAAATTAGTATGCGAGTATATAGCAAAATTGAAACAAAAGCACATATTCACGGATATTCACATATCTCAATACCCCAGGAACAGTAAAGACTACAAAAATGATACAAGCTAATGTCACCACTTTGTCGAAACTTCCCTGGGAACCGCCAATGACTCTGGCCATTAAATGCATTGTCTCAGGGCATGAGAACATCAATAAAAAGATTGAGTACCAAATATTTCTTTAGTAAAGATAGCTTTGCAAAACTGAGGCCAGCCACCTATAAAATATTCTGTAGTATATCAGGAATTGAAAAAAACAATTCCAGTTGCACTGGGCAGAATTAAATTTGCAAAATTGAGTGACTTCACATTAGATGTCTTCAAACTGTCTGAATAAAAGCAGAAAAAAACACGAAACGATGATTTTTCAGAGGATTTAAAAAAATCAATGCAGGAGTAGAAAAAAAATGAATTGATAAATATATGTTAATATGTTATTTGTGAAGAGGATGAAAGTGGTTTTGGAATGACTGGCCTAAGGTGATAGGGCTGGATAAAGAAAGGAAGTCACCTAAACTAGGAAACAAAGGGGCACGCTTAGGGGTGCCTGGTACTTTGTCTGGAAGACCATTAGGTTAAATCGTTCTCAGAAAGTGGGGCGATAATAACCGAAGCGTTTAAGTGTAGTTTTTTCACGAAAAAGAAAAGTTAAGGGTCAATAAAATGTTTTTGAATGTTAATTGGGGCCTGATTGAATTTCGTAGCGGACAGACACTAAATCTTTGCATAAAAAATTAAGATTGAATCGATAACCTATGATAAGTCTTAGAGTGACAATAAAGATAACAAGGCGTGATGCGACCTCCAGCTTAATCGGGACGCCCATATGATTTTCCCCTCACGCATAAGTTGTAAACATTATCTTCCTAACTTAACGTGAAGTGGTCTTCGTAACTTAGTACTACTTATAATAGGATACAGTGTGTGTCATCTATCCTCGGAGCGTCTATCCCTTCCGCTTTAAACATTCGTTATCAGTTATGACTCTTCTTACTACCCGACTTTCAATCTGAACATTTTGTCTTTTTGGAATATTTGACATAATATCTCGTTACCACCAATCACTGTGTAAACGGTGTACTGATAAAACCTCTTTCATTCCTTATTATTCCAATGTGATTGGCGCAGTGTATGGAAAATGGAACGCAAAGTCCGCACTTATACGAAATATCCGGTTGTATCTGTTTTTAACTTCGTATCCCAAAAAACATTACTATATAAGGCTTTACCACTGGCCCTGCCAACCTAATTGTTATCCTCATACTAGCGGAAATTTCGACCAGTAGCGAATCCTCCATATCCTTGGTTGTAAATTAAATCAGATAACATATCTTCCCCCTTTTAAAAGCACTGTAAGTGATCACGTTTTCATGCCCGGCCCCGATTGCCTTCTGCGTTTCGTAAGATATTTGCGTTATTCTCCCGGGGAATGTACTCTGAATATCATACATAACGTTTCCGTAAATAGTGACACGTATATTTACTTAACTCGCAGTGTTCGAAATACAACCCGCTCCTGGCACATTATCCCGAAAAATTCTTCATATCAACCAAGGCGACTGGTAACTTCTAGGGAATACACGTTCCAAACGCCTGATCAATTAATATAGATGACCTATTTGTTCCAATGATATACGTTTTATACTGATAAGGCCTCATTCAAATCGGACAAGGTGTTATAGTGCGGGGTAACCCTATTAATCCATAATTTTGCCTTTTCCATGTCCAAATGGTTCAACTCTTCATTTATATCTATACCCAAAATCCAGCTTTTAATAGCCATTTCTAACCTAATTCTCAAATCTACAGAATCTAGTAAATACGTGTCAATACTTGCTAGATCAACGGAATAAGTAACACTTTTCAGATCCGTATCCATATTTTTGAATGAGAAGTTGATGGAATCTTGTCCGATAATTCACTATCAATCGTATATTAAACTATTAAAAAAATTAAACCCAATGCGATGACTATGCTATGACGGAGTGGATTTTTTAATGACAATTATAATGGGACATTTGGTAAATTAGAGCATTCACAGCTAATACCTTCCAGGACGCTGCCAGGTGGGACACAAGTGTCATGGCAACTCCTAAATCGGTTGGTATACATACCTACTTCCGCTTGCTCCTTGATCTAGCAAGATGATGTAGAAGGATTTATTTTACCATTAAGTAGAAATAAACCTTTAGTCTTTACATCAAACACTTTAGTCATCTTCGGGTATTAATAATATAGGTCACTGGGTAGAGAATTAGAAACATCTTTAAATGACATGTTAGAGCCATTAATTAGATGTTTAGGAATGTTCGCCTTAGATGATGTAGGAAGATTTATATTACTGTTAAGTAGAAATAAACCTTTAGTCTTTATATCTAACACTTTAGAATCATCTTCGGGTATTAATAATATAGGTCACTGAGTATGTTTCTATGTGGAAAGGTAACCCAGAAATTTTATTATCTTCTTGGGACAGTTACGCTATCGAGCCTGAATTTTATAGATAAGGATTTTTCAGATTTCTGCGTAATCATTCTGAATATACTGCATACGAAGTTAAAAAACTGATACAACCGGATATTTCGTATAAGTGCGGACTTTGCGTTCCATTTTCCATACACTGCGCCAATCACATTGGAATAATAAGGAATGAAAGAGGTTTTATCAGTACACCGTTTACACAGTGATTGGTGGTAACGAGATATTATGTCAAATATTCCAAAAAGACAAAATGTTCAGATTGAAAGTCGGGTAGTAAGAAGAGTCATAACTGATAACGAATGTTTAAAGCGGAAGGGATAGATGACACACACTGTATCCTATTATAAGTAGTACTAAGTTACGAAGACTACTTCACGTTAAGTAAGGAAGATAATGTTTACAACCTATGCGTGAGGGGAAAATCATATGGGCGTCCCGATTAAGCTGGAGGTCGCATCACGCCTTGTTATCTTTATTGTCACTCTAAGACTTATCATAGGTTATCGATTCAATCTTAATTTTTTATGCAAAGATTTAGTGTCTGTCCGCTACGAAATTCAATCAGGCCCCAATTAACATTCAAAAACATTTTATTGACCCTTAACTTTTCTTTTTCGTGAAAAAACTACACTTAAACGCTTCGGTTATTATCGCCCCACTTTCTGAGAACGATTTAACCTAATGGTCTTCCAGACAAAGTACCAGGCACCCCTAAGCGTGCCCCTTTGTTTCCTAGTTTAGGTGACTTCCTTTCTTTATCCAGCCCTATCACCTTAGGCCAGTCATTCTAAAACCACTTTCATCCTCTTCACAAATAACATATTAACATATATTTATCAATTCATTTTTTTTTCTACTCCTGCATTGATTTTTTGAAATCCTCTGAAAAATCATCGTTTCGTGTTTTTTTCTGCTTTTATTCAGACAGTTTGAAGACATCTAATGTGAAGTCACTCAATTTTGCAAATTTAATTCTGCCCAGTGCAACTGGAATTGTTTTTTTCAATTCCTGATATACTACAGAATATTTCATAGGTGGCTGGCCTCAGTTTTGCAAAGCTATCTTTACGAAAGAAATGTTTTGGAACTCAATCTTTTTATTGATGTTTTCATGTCCTGAGACAATGCATTTAATGGCCAGAGTCATTGGCGGTTCCCAGGGAAGTTTCGACAAAGTGGTGACATTAGCTTGTATCATTTTTGTAGTCTTTACTGTTCCTGGAGTATTGAGATATGTGAATATCCGTGAATATGTGCTTTTGTTTCAATTTTGCTATATACACGCATAATAATTTAGTGTTTCTTTACCCAGTTGGGTATTTTCAAGGGGTGGGTTAGGTTAGCTTTTGTTAGGTTGGGTTGGGTTAGGTTAGGTTAGGTTAGGTTAATGGACTTAGTATTTTTTCACTCCTATTCATATTTATATGAAATGGTGGTTTTTATTTTCATCCGTAGAGTACTATATCTTGAGCCAAAGTGGGGTTGGGCATTTTCAAGGGGTCGAGCGAAACCACAGTTCTCCTATCCAAAGAGTTCTTCATGAGCCATTTTGGGGCTCTTTTCTGAACTAGAGTGAAATATTTGGTGGTTTTCCCGTGGTGTCATTAATGGTCAACGTACGTGAGGTTAAGACAAAGGCAAGCTTATGGGGTTTATCGCCTGTGAGCCGAATTTGGGGTCGGGTGTTGAGGTTGGGCCGAAATGGGGTCTTTAACCCTACTAACAACATGTTATTGTTGACATAATAAATGAATCAATCAATATAACTGAAGAAATAATCTTGAATTTCAGTGCAAACTTTCAACATTATAAGTAAAATGCTGTCAACCAAAGCCAGTACTTTGAATAAATCTAATCGGGTAGAAGTGCATTGGCCGCATAGGTACCCAATTTTTCTTCTCTATATATCTAAAATAAAATTTTCAAGTGTTTCATCTTGTATATACTTACTACCTATATATGCAATGACATTTGTAGACGAAAAAGTCCAGTTTTGGGAAAAAAGAACCCCCCATAAAAAAAAAAACTCTGGGTACGGGCCTGAAAAAGATCCGTGAATAATAACTCCATTTGGATATGAAACAGTTGTCTTTAGTCTTTCACTTTACTTACTTTGTCTCCGAACGCGTTGCATTTTCAAAATGGTTTCAGTGTGTTTTGGAATAACTGATCGAATACTCGCTTCGCGAATCGTACGTAGTGGAACTTCTGCTGTCAGTGTAGGTACCCCTTCGAAGGTTTAAGTCTCAAATATGAGGACGCCATCTATTGGCACAGATTTGGTCAAAACCTACCAACCACACCTGCTGGGTCATACAGACCAAAAAGGGTTCAGGAATAAAGGACAATCTTCATTGCATATGTTTATTTCATCTCCTATAAATGTAAATTATAAACGAATGGCTACAGAGATCAGTTCCAACTGAATTACTTTATCATGAGATCCTTACTATCGCCAACAATTGGCCACTAGCTGGTCTTCTTTATGTTTTCCCCCGTTCTTGAGCAAGTTGATCGCCGAGTCGGCTGTTCTGAGTTGCTGGAGCACGATGGAGCTCACAAATGCAACTTTGAAATTATCTTTAAACCATTATGGAACCAAGTTTTATGCAGTTCTCCTCGTGATTATGAAAACCGGTTTAAGCTCAAGTAATAATGATAATGATAGTCTGTTAAATGAGAAAATGTTAGTGTAAATTATTTAAAAGTTGATGGCTTACTCGTCAAAATTTCAAACCGAGAGGCAAGACCATAAAAATAGTAAATGAGTTCACGAAGGCATGATCACAAGAGCAATTTTCACATCCACAACGTAGTGTACTTGAATAAAGGAGGAAGAAAGATTTAAGCATTGCAAAACATAGAAGACTGCTGCACAATGCACAGCAATGCTGTTCGTAAAATAGTCAGCAAAAATGAATAATAACGCTTTGAAATTACCTAGAGAAGATAAAAGCAAATATGAGTACTATTACGAAGTATTTGCTATGAAACCTTGCGAAAAAAAAGACTGTAAATTAAATTATATAAAAACACCGTAATAAGTATAAAAACGACTCAGACTTAATAAAATCACTACTCCATTATAAAATCTTGGGTATAAAAAACGAATTTCCAACTTGTGCGTGATATACGTATCTATATATCATCTATATATATCTATATATATATATATAATATATATATAAGTAACTCGACTGTCTGTGACATACACCATAGGTACGCTACAGTAACCATCACATTCTACCGAACTGGACTCTCTCTTTCTCTCATGACCAATTTCAAAGATACAGATAAAGTCCCAAATATCGATCTGTGAAATGAGGAATGAAAGAACAATAATTACAAAAGGTCTATTTTTAAAAAAATTATGTTGCAGCCTTTAAGCAGAGTCGAATCTTTTACTGGGCCCTGTAAGCAGAGTCGAATATTTTAATGGGTCCTGTAACCAGAGTCGAATCTTTTACTGGGTCCTGTAAGCAGAGTCGAATCTTTTACTGGGTCCTGTAAGCAGAGTCGAATCTTTTACTGGGTCCTGTAAGCAGAGTCGAATATTTTAATGGGTCCTGTAAACAATGTCGAATATTTTACTATGTTCTTTAAGCAGAGTCGAATATTTTACTGGTTCTTTTAAGCAGAGTCGAATAGTGAGAATAAAAGGAGTTTGTCCTATTCAAGAATAATAATATTCATAAAGATGCTACTACTACTACTACTACTACTACTACTACTACTACTACTATAATAATAAATAATAATAATAATAATAAATAATAATAATAATAATAAATAATAAATAATAATAATAATAATAATAATAATAACAACAACAAAATCAGAGGGCTAACTTTACTCTCTCCTTTTCCTCAACTCCGTTTCAAAACTTCATAATGGAGTTTGGGGTCATCTTCCACCTTTGCTAAACTTTCTCTCTAATTTCTGCAGGCTTCAGTATGATTAATAATAATAATAATAATAATAATAATAATAATAATAATAATAATAATAATAATAATAATAATATTGAAAGTTGGTACAGATGCATAGCAAGGTTAAGCAAGAAAAATACTGTAAAAAAAAAGTCTTATTAAGCGGAGAACTGTCAACACAGGAGAAGTTTCCCCTAAGAAAGAGACAACTCAGAACAGCAGACCATTCCTCAACTCGCCCCACATCATTTAATGTTATAATAACAGTAACAAATTTAAGAATGAGCTTAAATATGCTAAAAGTAATGTCATTATTTAGTTTAAAACTTTTTATATTTTTTTTATATTTACATTGTCAGGGATTTATATATATTTATATATATATTTATATATATAATCATATAAAAACTCTTTCCGTTATTCTATTCTTCTTGTTTGAGAGAAATGTTTACATTACAGAATGCCAGTGACTGGATGAAAAATGTTTGTGGTGGAAATTCAAAACGAGAAATTAGAACACTAAATCTTTGGGGTGCGTGTGTTTGTGTGTGTATAGTTGGGGGTTGGTGAAGGGGGAAGGGGGGAGGTTGTTAGAATTTCAAAGATCAGAGAACCTCCAGCACTGCATCTTCTTGCTGGGTTATGTCAGTAAATCAGGACCTCATTTTCCTCCGAGGAATTTCAGAGCCAACTGAAGTCTGCTGAAGCTCTGCCTGAAACTCAAGATTCGAACTGATGCTCTGGATTCCCTCTGAAGTCCCTCATAGCCTTCTCGACAACCACAGATAAAAGACGCACTGATGGAGACTTCTAAGCTGAGTTGGTGGTGGTATTCACAATCATTGTGTTTTTAAGAAGCAGAAGACCCACCCCTCTCTAGGGGGACCTGACATAGAAGCAACTCACATTATTTGTGTTTCGTTTTTGATGCATAACATTTGTAGCGAATCTTATTTAAATCTCATGGTCAGGGAAAAATAATGAATGAGTGATATTTACAGCATATAGGTGAGTTTACACTAGGCTTCACCCCACGCTGCATGCGTAAGACTCATCACCATCTCCTCCCAAATTCTTGTTCGCCCCGCTTACTGGAGTGCTTATTAGGGTGAGTTAGTGGTGTGGCGTGACTCTTGATGAGCAGTCCGGTAGGTGGGGCTAACAAGAATTTGGAAGGAGTTGGTGATGAGGCTTATGCATGCTGTGTGGGGTGAAGCCTAGTGTAAACTCACCTTATCTAACAAACAACAGAACGCATCGTCTTTCTCTGTGAGCAAAAAACTTCTTGATGAAGCAGTCTGGCCGTGTAGAGGCTGACCTGGTTTCAATGGCCAATAGTCTAGAGTGATTTTTTTTCATTTGTTTTTTCTACAATTCCAATCATAAGACACTGCACACACTGAAGGGAAAAATTATGAATATTTTCGAGAGCAACAAAACCTCAGGTTACGGAGACAAAACCAGTTTAATATATGTAGCGATTCAATAAAAACAAAATATTAATTCAAAGTGGAATTGCTTTCCATAAATATGAATACACCAATAAACTACAATATACAATGTTTTCCGTTCTTGTAAACACAATGGATCAGTATAATAAAATAAGCCAATTACAAGTAACTATGCCTATGTTACTCCAACCAGTAAAGTAGGCATCTGACGAATAATTATTATAGTTGATAGTACAAAGCAATACAGCACCAAACATGCCAGAAAACCTTTAATCAAAAATTCTGATGAGTTACTAAACCATGGTGTCAGTGAGAGTAGTATTAGCGGCCTTTAATGGAATCCTTTGAAACACCTAACTGAAATATGAACAATAATCTTTCTATTTCAAAGTAAAGGTCAAATCATGGTTTAAGTATAAGAACGCAAAAATTTTATAATTCTTCATTAATTCTTTAGATATTTGTGGCAACAATTTCACTGCCTTAGTGGCTCGTTCATCAAACCTACCTCATACCTTTATTGTATATATTACAGTGTTAAATTGGCACAATGTATCCCAGTAAAATAAAACTTCACAGGGAGCTACAGCATCTGCTTCGAGTAAAATAAAGTCTCTAACTCAATGTGTGTACGATACAGAGGCTGCTCAGTACAGCTCCAAACCAGAATGTTGTTCTGTGGTACTGGATGACAGACAAAATGTTGCTCTAACTCACTATGAAAACCTAAATCTTGTTCTAACTGTTTGAAAACCAAATTGTCGTTCTAACTCAATTTATGGACACAAAAGAGTTGTTCTAATTCACCATGAAAACTTAATGTTGTTCTTAGCCACTGCATGAAAACCAAAGTGCTATTCTAACTCATTGATTAAAAACCAACATGTTTTAACTCTGTATGAAAACCAAGTTTTTACTCATTGTATGAAAACCAAAGTATTGTTCTTACTCACTGTATAAAAACCAAAATGTTGTTCTAATTCACAGCATGAAAACCAAAATGCTCTACTCACTGTATGAAAACCAAAATGTTGTTCTAACTCACAGTATGAAAACCAAAATGTTGTTCTAACTCATTGCATGGAAACCAAAATGGTGTCCTAACTCACAGTGGGAAAAAGGAACCGGTTGCTAAAACTTACAGCTTGAGTGCAAGAAGACGTTTGTAGATTCGAGCCTCACAGAAAAACATTGGAACAATTCCCACAAGACAATTCACTTCAAATCTTCAGACCAGAATGCTGCATCAAGACTCCATCTTCAATTTACAACTTGGAGGCCATATTAGGAGAAAAAATATTTTTTTTCCTCTCTCTGATAAGATTAGGGTTCGTCATCATCATCATCAATCACACCTCACTTGGAGATCCAAAATGCTATAAGCAATTTTATAAGTTATTTCATGACTCATTCGACATTTCGTAAAAAAAAAAAAAAAAAAAAAAAAAAATAGCAGTATGTGACCTCTTTTTGACGTTCGTGAGAATGAAAACGAATCGGTACAATGGAATAAAATGACAGAAAATGGGGACACATGGCATAAAATGATAGAAAATGGGAAAATATCATGAACTGACGGAAAATGGGAAAAAGACATGATATAAAATGGGACATAATGGCACTAAATGATAGAAAATGGGGGAAATGTAATGAAATGACAGAAAATGGGAAAATGGAATGAAATGGCAGAAAATGGGGAAAATGGAATAAAATGACAGAAAATGGTAAAATAGAATGAAATGACAGAAAATGGGGAAAATAACATGAAATGATAGAAAATGGGGAAAGACATGAAATTATAGAAAATGGGAAAAATGACATGAAATGATAGAAAATGGGGAAAATGATATGAAATGATTGAAAATGGGAAATCACATTATAGAAAATGGGAAAAAATTGCAACTTACAAAATACCTGCAAAGGTTATAAAGGAATGCTTGAACGAACACTGGTTATGATATGTATAATCGACTTGTAAATAATATGTACAAGGGATCACGCATGAGGAGGATGACGTGGGAAGGGAAAATAAAAGCTTCCTAAAGGGAATTCATAACGATAAACCCCAGTGGACCGAAGTGAAACCAGAGAGGTCTGGCGGAGACAGAACTGAAGATGGTACTACAGTGGTCAGAACTACTATGAAACAAACCATTCTAGTGGTGACCAAGAGACGGGATCCTCTGTGGAATAAACCGTTCTTCAAACGTTTGTCTGAAGCATATTCAGAAAAAGTAAAAGTCTGATCAAAAGTGACTCGGTCGGGTGTTGGGGTTGACGTAGACAAAAACAAGAAGAAGAAAACTTCTGTGTTGTGGCGTAAGCTTCGTTTACAAACGAACGACTGAAACTGGTGGGTTTTGAGTGACGACTGATCGTTGCTTCCATCTTCCCAGACAAATAAAACCTACAGTCAACGCGCTTTTGCGACTTAAATTATTATGCTAAGTAGCACTCTTGTTGTGTGTTTTTCCCCTTTGAAAAGTCTGACGTTCAGTCAAACTGTGAACAACTCAGCCATCTTGAACAATTGTGGATCTGGTTGTCTCGAAGGATATTATGGCGTGTGTATTCCGAAATCATATTGTGATTTTACAGGGGAGGTAACAAGAGTTGCACAGCAACTAAAGTAGACTAGAACAGTTGGAACAAAAATGGTACAATGGTCAGGGCCTTCGTCCTACACCTAGAAATAACGAAAATGAATGGTTGTGTCTGACCCATTGAACATGACAATGGTCAACATTCACGAATCCGGGACAACACAGTTAAATAAAACAAGGCTCATAAAAAACAAAAGGACGAAAACGAACGTACACCGAGAATGATGTAAACCACGAAACTTGTAAAATACATCTTCAAAAACTGACGAAATCCAGGGGTCCTCTCCACAGGACTCCTACTAGTCAGCCACAGATCCTGTGCAACTCCTGCCCCTCATTGCTTCCTAATGTGGACAAAAGTCGGGGGGACATTGGCAAAAAATAATTCAACATCGTCGTCTTACTTTAGCCTTTAAATTCACATTAAAAAACCTACCTTATCTTGGTGTACTACCCGCTTCTCTGATGTCACAACCAAAATGTTTGGTGTGAAGACTATGTAATAAACATCTGAAAATCCAATATGGAGGAGACCTTCGTGTTGTATTTTCTATTGCACTGACAGTTTACATAAGTGTTGTATGTATAACTGCAATTATGTTTAAATTCAATAAGGCTAACTCCTACTACAAATTCACACATTACTTTTTTTGTGAAGCCTGTGATTAATGTAACATCACCTTCTTATTACTGGGGGGGAGATTGGACATTCAGAGCCTTCCATATTACCTACATTGAGCTTATCTTGAATCATCTTGCAAAAAGAGGATATTTCTATCCATTACAAAAAAGCCCGGGGAGGAAGACGACATTTTAAGACGAAGCTCTACGAATCCAGTTCCTAAAATCCTCTTCTGACTTGTATGGCAAGTTATCCATTCTTTCGTCTTCTTCTTCTTCTTCCTCCCCGGGAAGAAAACAAGATTCTGCAGCAGGAAACGAGGGATCCTCAAATCAAAACAAATGACTGCAGGCTAGCCATGTCAATCTCCCATCTGCAGCAATGGAAAGAAACACTGAGCATCAACAATATCGTCTATAGAAGACAAGGGCAAGAATTATTATTGATGTGGTACTAATAATGGAAGAGAAATGGAACCCCGAATACTCTTCTTCTTCTTCTTCTTCCTTCCTCCTCTTACAAATTCTACGGCCGATCAGAGGAGCTGATCAAGGTCCGAAGCGAATGATTAGCCTCTGGAACAGTCTGCAATTGTCACCGGGAAGTGTGAATGAACGAGTGAATGATTCTCAGCTTTGTTAAAATATTCAACAATCCCAACCTAAAAGATTTTTTTTTTTTTTTTAACATCGTAATCTATATAATAACACTGCCGTTGACTTCCAACTATGATAACCAACAACAAATTTATATTTATATCATTATTATTTTACAGCACTTAAAATCTGTCATAGAATACTGAAACATTTGTTAGCACACTTGGGCAACATAAGCAGTATCATCTCCCAATTATAATGACATCGAAAGTACTAATCTGCACAGGTAAACACGCCTCGCCCTGAGGCACGCCGCCACGCGGCCTTCTTCTTCTTCTTCTTCGCCTCCTCCTCACCATCAGAGAAACAATTCAGTTTCGTCTACAAAGTCTCTTTTTTTTTAAATCATTATCATAATAATCATTATCAATAGTATCATTATAATTAGTATTATTACTTTAATGGCCTCACCCTAAAGAGGCCCAACTACAGATTGCTATTTAGTGGTCACCACAAAACGCATCCAAGCAAACCGATAGGAATGATGATTTGTCCTTTTCCTCAAAACAACTGGGAGCGAAATTCTTTGGCTGGTTTTTTCCCTTTCTTGGCAACTCAGAATTCACCAACGAAATGAACCGTGTGTTTAAATGCATATCGAACAGCAAAAACAGTGCATCTCCCTCACAACTGGAGTTCCCTTGTAAAAACACTTCAGAAACTGAAATGAACACTGGGGGTCGGGGTTGGATTACCCCGCCCTCACTCAGGAGAATTCTCTCTTACTCGTAATCTAAATCACAACTTTTTAATTCCTTTTTTTTTTTTTGGCAAAAAATCACTTCAACCAGTCAGTTTTTGTTATTGTCACTTAATAGACGAGATTAATTTCTTTCACTATGATCTACGATACAAAGTACCTTAATCTTAAAAGAGTATATTCTACGTCACTTCTTCTTCTTCTTCTTCTATCCTTTTGTGGGTCCACACAGAAAGATTATGCTGGGGTTACGCTCAGATGCTTCCCGGCCACTGCAGAGGGGAACAGAAATCCTTCAAACCAAAACATCATCGTGCATCCTCAGCTGGAGGATACAGAGACAAAAGAATACTTCCTTTTTAGGATCATATACAGATGATCAAGGACATGTTTTCCTTCTTCTAGCAGAGTTCCCAAAAACAAATGACCATTGGTAACTGAATTGACGACGAGTACTCTCAGTCTGGTAGTTCCTCTACATCTTGGGTTATGCTCATTAATGCATGGACATTCATTTAACTATAAAAGTGTTTATGCAGAAAAATTGAGTGTAGACGAAGTACCAGAGTGAAATCTGATTGCCTATCGAACACATGAAGACGAATAATAGCTACAACTAAGCCACTCAAATCAATTCCTTTTTTTTTCTTTCTACCCAGCAAAGACTTTTGAAAAGATCCTCACTTTGATAAAAGCTGGACATTCACTGGATGCATTTCCGTAACTTTGTTCCCACAACGTTTCGCGACACTTGAAAACCATTACAAAAAGAATCATCACTTCCCTTCAGGAAACCCGAAGCATTTCAGACGTCTCTTGGAGGTTAGCTGGGTCTTCAAAACAACACGTAAGTAGCAACAAACAATTCTAAAAGTCCGCTTCTTTCTATCTAAAATACATACAAATGGTCTTGTTGCAGAATCCCTTAAAAACTACAGTTAGGAATATCCAACACTGTTTGACAGGAACCTGATCCCCTCCGGGTCCTGGCGTGAAGAGAACGCGCTCCTTCATCGCTCATTGTATAACTGAATAAACGCGCCCCTTGTTGATAGCTCTGAGAACATCTTTATCCTGAGGGGGAACTCATCTTCTTATTTATCTTCTTCCCTCCTCAGGGCGAGCTAGTGCTTCGTGTGGTGTTGTCGGTAGACCTCTGACAGGACCTTATCGAGGGGTATGCGGTCGTCATACAGGGATGGAGCCTGTAAGATGATGCCGGCAGTTCCCACGAGGACAGCCAATGTGAAAATCCACAGGAAGAGACGATCCAGCACCATAGCTACGTATTTCCAATCTTCCTTCACCTGGAAAGTTATGGGAAAATGTTATCAAGGCATCTTAGGAATGGATCATTATGAACCACCCTAGCGTTCGTCAGAATTAACTCCTATACTACTACAACAACTACTTCCACTTTTGTTGATTCTCAAGATTCATTTCTCTTGTTTCATTTCGAACATCACAATCATGAATTTTATCAGATACCCTCGAGAAAATATCCTTCAACTGCAAGGACACACACTGGCTATCATTGCTAAGATACAACACAAGGGAAATTTCACTCTAGTCATGACTTCTTTTCATCAATTGAATATATATCTTAGTATGAACAAGCTTGGAAGGCTTATTTTTATTTTCTATCTGCTCCTAGGCCTTTACTTTCAAGAGGTGGGGCAACCACTTTCTTCATGGGTAGTCCACATTATTTTCCACTCACTCATTCCTTTTTCTTCCTTTCACTGAAAGCTTTAGGAGCAAGGAGTTATACTGTTACATGGCCCCACTCACACAGTCTCAGGAGCTACTAATATTTTCTTTCTGGATACCCTTACACAGTCTCCTGCTGAGCTTACAGTGTTTCAGATCTGATTACCAACTTTAGTGGTCTCAAATCTATTGCTGCATAGCTGCGTCAGTCAGTGATGAGCCTCCAGCTATTTCAAATTCTTTACACATTTCCAGGAGTGGCTCGTTTATTGATGCCCAACTTCTGCAATATAGTGTCAGGAGCAATTCACCCATCATTGCCTAGCTGTTCCTACATTGTATATAGAGTAGTGAGTCTTTGTTACCTGACCAGGCTTACACACACCTAGAAGCAACCAGCCTCTTGTTATATGAAATTTCTTTCACTGTCTATGAGGGCGTACTCTTGTTGCTTCTTTGGATGGCCCTGCACAGTTCAGGAACAGTGAGACTTTTACAAATCAGATGGCACTACATGTTCCCAGGAGGAGACAGCCCTGTGTTAAACAACACTGGACAGTCACAGGAGCAACAAGCCTTAAGTTACTGAACTGTATTTCCATACTCTCAGAGTGAGACTTCTTTTTTTACTCGGCCATCATTACATTCTCAGGAGCTATTGTTACCTATCAGCTTCTACAAAGAATTTACTGGATTATAATCAATAAAAGAAAATTAAAAAAAAACAGCAGAAAATTAAGATTTTGCCATCTCATTGTACCTTGGTAGAGTCCTCTTTGAGCCTGGTGTGTTCCGCTATGAAACTGACGCACCAACAGGTCCGGTGAACTTCAGGAGAACAGTGAGGCAGGTTGTGCTGGAAGGGTCGAAACGTGGGACTCTTGTCCGAGTTCTCGAAGGTGTAGGTGTCCTCGTGGATGTTTGTGGCCCCGTGAATCCGACATGTTCCAGAAAACGGCCCGTCTGTCATCCTGTTTGTTTGAGGGAAAGAGAATAGGTTCAGCTCCCAAGCAATCTGTGTTGGTTTGGATTTACATTTATATAATAAAGATTGGATTTGCATGACTTGAGCTTTGGTGAAAGCTTTCTGCAAAAATGTAGAGAGAATACACAAGCTTAATGACAAGAGCATTTGGCTAACAAAACATACTAAATGCAAAGGACATGCACTAGGCAAAAAGATGCTGCAGCCAAGTGTCATGCGTGTTTATGAAGCAATATATATGAATTGAAAATTGTTCTATGATATCTTATGGTAGTGGTATATTCAGAACGAAGTTTGAATTCATAACATCGTAAACGAATGTGCAATACTAAACCTGCTAGATATTTTTTTCACGAAAATAGGGGTTCTTTCAAGTTAATGTCAGAATAATATTAGGCCTATTAAAACTGATTAAAATTGAGCATAACTATTAGACCACGTGTTAATAAATCCCCAAAACTGTCATTCATTATCAAAGAAGACACCATCCTGCATTAGACATGTAATATTCCTTATATATCCAGGTACTTGCTGTTAAACACTTCGAAGCTTTATTCTCAGTAAGGTATCCATAACTATCCTGGCACCTTGAGAGAAAGTACACTACTGAACGGTAGCAAGAGGTGACATGAAAAGAAATTAGGAAAACGCTAAAATCAGATTCAAAATTTCTTGAAAAAAACTGCCCTCCTTAAGACGGCTGGTCCTAGTCACTGTTTTCAATGAAAGACGCCCTCCTTAAGACTAATACTTGCAACAAAGTATTGGTTCTCAGTTGAAAATTGTTGACACTCTTTAAGACTGAAGAGTGTTTGAGCCAACACGGGTTCAACATGACTCCAAGAACGGGCGTTCCTAGACATTTTGGGGTCCGGGGGATACAGTCTCATTCTGGGTCCCTCTTATGGGATAGGAGGCAAGTGAGGCGAGCCAAAGCAGCAATTGTAGAATCATTTTAAAGGCACTTGTAAATGTAAATTTCAGAAATTTTATTTCTTAAAACTAGGTGTACATTGAATAATTGAAGATCTACTTAATCCAGTTAAACATAATGATAAATGGTAAAAATGAGGATAACAGTAATGTACTCTGATGGCGATATGATGTGGAGGGAGTTAAATGAATCAATATTGCTGGAAGGGACTCCATTATGTGAAGGATGGTAGATCTGAGTGAAGGGACTTAGAACAGAGTGAATGGAAGTACAACAAAGTTTGGGGTGGTAGAACAGAGAGAAAAGAAGTTAAAACAATGAAGGGAAGTAGAACAGAGTGAAAATACACGAGCGCAGCTCTATGCCACACTGGTTGCTGTGATCAATGGAGTAGACGTGTCCACTTCGGGTACAACTTCCTGGCCCATTTTCTTCTATACAGTCTACGTACATTTAAGCCAGACTTAGCTATATATTATCCATAAGTCTCTTCCTCTCCCACACATGACACTGACACCTCTTGCCCAAATCCCGCTACCCAGGGCTGGCCCAAGCACCCTTCAATGGGGCCACCTGCCTCCTGGGTTAAGCAGAAGGCCAGATTCATTGGATCATTTGAATGTGTATTATTTGGGCAAATGGGGCTATTATGGGGGCCATCAGAGGATAATTAGGACCCTTATAAGCAGTAATCAATTGCCTTAGATTGGCCCTGCCCTTACCCCAATCAAGGCTACCCATCCTCCTCCGATCCGTAAGAGAAGGTCTATAGTGGGCTCTACAATTGGGAGGGGGCCCTTGGAGAGCCCTATTTCTTTTACATAACATTTTTGTTACATTCTTGTTCACAAAATTGGAAATTGGGGCCCTTTAGTGGGCCCAAACTTTCGAGTCCAAATATAAATGGGGCCCGTGACCATTTTGGGGCCACTGGATTTAGTTTGTCCTGTCATAGCAGCAATGGTTAAGTTTTGCATTTGGGGGCGGGGGGCGATTTCAAACAGCAACCCCTCCCCTTCAGGAACGCCAATGTCCGAGAAAGAGAAGAAGAAGAAGAAAAAGAAGAAGAAGAGAGATAAATACGTCAATACTCACGGTGAGAAATCGTCCCTGGGGTCCCTCCCCAGCGGTGTGTCGTAGGGGAGATTGGGGTCGTTGTGTTTGTAAATGGGTTCGTCGAATTCCTGGCGGTAGAAATTCCCCCTCATCTCGTTGCCATTACACGTGTGGACCATAACCCTGTTGGATTCCATGAAAACGCTGACGAGAGAGAGAGAGAGAGAGAGAGAGAGAGAGAGGAAGAAGAGAGAGAGAGAGAAAAGGAGAGAGACGAGATTGAGAGAGCAGGAGAGATGAGAGAGGAGAGAGAGACCATATTAATAAATGGACGCTGGACACCACGAAAAATTTTTCAGAAAAAAATTTCTTTTTATAAATGAATGTCGTACATGTAAAATACAGCCCAGAACTGGACTGCTGAAGGAACTTTGAAGAAGGAATTAGTGTTATTTTGATGAGTGTATGAAAGTTCCCATGGGAAAGAAAGTAAATAAAAGATATGAATATATATATATATATATTATACTATATCTATATATATATATATATATATTATATATATATATATATATATATATATACTTTAGATATAATTTTTCCAGTTAAAAAACCAGCAAGGAAGTGCGTTATGATTCCTTGGAACTGAGACCCTATAAGGATATAAAAATGTTAAAATTCACATTTCATGTTGAGAAAAAAAAAAATCACTTACAATGAACAAATACAGATGTAAAAAGTCTCCTCTTTGTAAAAAAAAAAAAGTTCATTTATGTAGCATAATGTTGGCAAGACCAGTCATTGCACAGCAATTTAAAAAATTTATTGGAATAATCTTTACTCGTCAAAGCAGATAACCAAAACATGCAATAGCCATGCTTGCAACAAACTACGGGTTTACACATAAGCACAGATACTGCATCAGTAATAATAATAATAATAATAATAATAATAATAATAATAATAATAATAATAATAATAATATAGGTAAATTATATAAAAGCTGTCTGACGTTCATTTATTCCTGGACGTAATTGTACCCCTGGTTAAATTCGTCTTTTGATAATTAATAAGAAAGCACTGCCGAAACGCCATGGAAAATGTGCGCCGTTTCTAGGATCACACTTCTGCATGAGTCCTGGAGCTACTTCACCCTCTAGTTTTTTTCCAGATTCCTTTTCAGGGATCTTGGGATCGTGCCTAGTGTTCCTATGATTATGGGTACAATTTCCACTGGCATATCCCATATCCTTCTTATTTCTATTTTCAGGTCATGATACTTATCCATTTTTTCCCTTTCTTTCTCTTCAACTCCGGTATTGCGACATCAATGAGTGATACTTTCTTCTTGATTTTGTCGATCAACGTCACGTCTGGTCTATTTACAGTATCACCCTATCTGTTCTGATACCATAGTCCCCAGAGGATCTTTGCCTGATCGTTTTCTATCACTCCTTCAGGTTGGTGTTCGTACCACTTATTACTGCAAGGTAGCTGGTGTTTCTTGCACAGGCTCCAGTGGAGGGCTTTTGCTACTGAATCATGCCTCTTTTTGCAATGGTTCTGTGCAAGTGCCGGACATTCGCTTGCTATGTGGTTTATGGTTTCATTTTTCGTATTGCACTTCCTAAATATGGGAGAGATGTTATTTCCATCTATCGTTCTTTGGACATATCTGGTTCTTAGGGCCTGAACTAGTGCCGCTGTTATCATTCCTTCAGCTTCCTTCTTGAGCTCTCCCTTCAGTAGCCATTGCCATGTGTCATCGCTGGCTAGTTCTTTAGTCTGTCTCATGTATTGTCCGTGCATTGGTTGGTTATGCCATTCCTCTGTTCTATTTCTGGGTCTTCATCTACTTTTATCAGTCCTTCTTCTCTTGAAATCTTATGCCACTCGTCTTCTATTATTTTTATTATTATTATTATTATTATTATTATTATTATTATTATTATTATTATTATTATTATTAAAGGAGTTTCTCAATCTCTCGAGTGAGTTTACCATCCAAGGCGAACTTTGAACATCTACAAAGAAACTCATTCGTGAGATTGAATAACTGCAGTAATAATAATAATAATAAAAATAATAATAATAATAATAATAATAATAATAATAATAATAATAATAATAATAATAATAATAATAATAATAATAATAATAATAATAATAATAATAATAGCATGAGTTACTAAAATGGTGAAGAACTCCGCAGTTGTGGATTTCTTCAGCAACAACAACAAAAACAACAACAACAACAATAATAATAATAATAATAATAATAATAATAATAATAATAATAATAATAATAATAATAATAATTGCAGACGTTTTGTGGTTATAAAAATAAAAAAAGATATAAAATATAAAGCATCAGAGAAGACAAGAGCCAACTAAGGCCTATCAATACATTAGCATGTTCTTTACGACCTCTCCACCTTCACGGGCTGCTCTACTGAGCAAGAGCCCGTGCTTGCATAGAGCCAGCTTCATCAAAAACAACTCTCCACGACATAAGTGAAAGTGGGGAAAAGAGCAGGGAAAATATTTCTATATATATCTCAGATATTTAAAAGGGAAAAGGTGCTATTTTCCAACCAGTCTCTCTGAAGCCAAGAGGACGCCCACAGCCAACTCCTAACTTCTTTGAGAAAAGTGAAAGAAGAATCAAGGAAATTTGGAAAATTACTGAACATTTGGAAAGGTAAACTAAATGCGCATTCAGCCATCCATGAATTTTAAAAAAGGCAGAGAGTAAAAAGGCAAATTCTTAAGAGGGAGAGAAAAAAATTGTGTGACAGAGATTAACTCTAATGTCACTTGGGATGACCAAATCATGAATATACACTTTAATGCAATTTCTTTGGTAGTGTTTATATATATATATATATATATATATATATATATATATATATATATATATATATATATATATATGTATATACACACACACACACACACACACATTCTAAAATGGTCAAGAAAAAATTGAACAAACGGAGGGCAAGATCTTGTGCTTTTGCTCTAAGACAAGCAATTTCAAGCAATGGTGAACCACCTAGCACTCCATGTATGTGTATAATATATATACGTATGTATAAGTGTGTGTGAGTGTGTGTGTGTGTGTGTGTGTATTCCGAGGGCGTCCATGATCTAAACCCTCTCATTAATAAACGCATCATAATGCTACTGAATTCCAATGAATCCTTTACTCTAAAAAGAGACAAATGAATGCTTAATCAAACTCAGAATTAGAATGGTCTCGCTTCCACTTAATGCCTGGAACAAAAGCAAATAAAAGGATGAGAATTTGTTTTAAATGATTCCAAAGTCTAGCGTCCTGTTACTATATATTCAACTAAAAATCGAAAGGGCTGTTTTCTCTGTCCCAGTAGATTCACTACTTACAATCGCTGGGGGCTGGAAAGGAAACGAATCTCGGTTAAAAATGCCATTCAGGAATAGTCCCATACGAGTAAATGGGATTACATAAGTCTATATTTTCCCATAAATAATATATAGGCCTAGTGTTAAGCTATTACGCATGATGCTGAAAACGAAGTCGTAACTTTAGTAGTGTGTCAGAGAGATAATGAAGATTATTACTGGAAAAAAAGAGACTAAAGTTTCCTAAATAATATACTTCCCACGCACACAACAACAATTGGGAACCACCCTTCCATTAATACTGTAAAAGACATCACCTCTAACTTTACCGTGACAGATGAAGCCATCCTTCATTCAGGTGGTAATTTGAATTCATTGCCTCGTGAATGAATAAAACAACGGAGAGACAGACAGCGCAAATGATATTGTTCATTATTTAAACATAGCCTAATAAAGAATTAACCTCTGCACTCGTTGATATATATCATTCCATATGAATATCCATCCCGATTACATAGTTAATATGTTGATTCGTAACAGGCGGCCATATTCACAAGGGGCTTTAATCTGCGAAAAAAACTTTTAAAGGAGAGAGAGAGAGAGAGAGAGAGAGAGAGAGAGAGAGAGAGAGAGAGAGAGAGAGAGAGAGAGAGAGACGTATCCGGGATGGTAATATCCACCTGCCAATATAAGCCGTCAAGAGATGCTTCTCAATATTCAAAAGCCTCGACAACAATATGACGACCAGAATCTTCTTTTTCTTCATGTTTATCAACCAAACAGGCACCAACCATCTCTCCCATAGCCTTTCTAAAGGGAGCTCCTTTCACTCCTACCCGCGACACTCCTCACTCTCTTTCACTGGAGTGCCTGCGTCAAGTCCCCTTTTGATCTTCGCAAATGATTACGTTCTAGGTCGAAGATTGCACTGAATGGAAATACCGTAGACGCATAAAAGAACGCGCAACGTTGGAAAGCTTGCGTAGCAGTTGTATTATTAGGCATAATTGCAAATGGACCCGTATATGTAATGCATATAACTTATTTTCCATTCAACTACTACATTCTTAAAGAATATAACTTGTACGAATAGCAAGCGACCACAACTTCAAGCCAAGGCTGAAACACACTCACGAACTCGCCTATTGCGCCTCACGACATTGCTCTGTCTTCATACCTACACAGTTTAACACTCGACAGAAAAGATCTGAAAAATGACGAAATAATTTGGTAATGGAGACAAGAAACACTATTGCGTTAATTATACCTCAACTCATGGACAGATATCTATGAGTAATCTTGCAAGAATAATGGCACGTCAACTGCGTGTGTGCAACTAAAAATGCTGATACCGAATATAAAATTGGACTAAATTGCAAGTGCAGTTACGAGCCGATGGAATGCTACAAACACCCTTTAGTAAGACCTATATACTGCAAAACACGTGAGGTGCACTGGCGACACTACACCCGCACGGTGACAGTGCTAACGTGTCTCCGATCGAATTGGTTATTCGAAAGAAAATGTACTGCATACAGCCCTGACTCTCTCAAGGGCATAGGCCTATTTACATTCAGTCTATCTAATCTTCTTGGCACTAACGTGGTGCTGGATTAGGAGAATTATTCGAAGCCTTACCTAGACTTTCCGTGACATAGGACTATGTCTCTATAAATATTAATTTGTATATAGATTAGGCTAAGTCTGGGTTGTTCTTTCGTTATACGAAGGCTCACTTTCTTGAGACCAGACCTGAATGAATAGACTAACGTGACGTTGGAATGTGACAATGAGCAGCAATTGCTCAATGCAGATCAAACTTCCTCTCTCTCTCTCTCTCTCTCTCTCTCTCTCTCTCTCTCTAACACACACACACACACGAGCTTTTTTTTAAGGGCCTGTTCATATGAGGCGGAAACCACACGGATGCAAAAAGCGAACAGGGTCTCAATATACTGACGTTTTCCAGTTGTCAAGTTCCCCAATGACATTTCTTTGAAATTACATGAGAACAACATACCTTGATAGCTAAAATACATAATAAAATTATGAATCCTGAAACCGCAATAACTAATGTAACTGAAAAATAAGAAGAGACTTTTCCTGACTTTTCAAGCATATATGTATTAACATGTTCTATAACTTGCCAGTGTTTCAGATATCTAGCAGTACGCTAGACCGTCTTTTTTTTCTCCGTGTCCGGGGGCATTTTATTTTTCAAAGGTCATTTACGTGCCCATAAAATACGAGGAAGAATTCGCTATATTTATCTCAGGCAACTTTCACGCCACGTTTTTCAAAACCATGACACAGAGGGAGAAATATTTCCGAAGGCACGAGAGGCAGGAGTGTACGTGACCATCTCCGTAATGACGTCACGTGTCACGTGATGCAGCGTCTAGGTTGAATCTTTTACTTAGAGAGAGAGAGAGAGAGAGAGAGAGAGAGAGAGAGAGAGAATCTTTATAGAACAAGAAACCAATTCTTACATATTGTACAAATAGTCATTAATGAGAGAGAGAGAGAGAGAGAGAGAGAGAGAGAGAGAGAGAGAGAGAGAGAGAGAGATTCAAGCAACGTTTATACGATCCTCGTAGCATATAACTTATCCTTTCACAGATAAATTGTCCGTGTAGCAGCTAATCTATCTAGAGCGATTCTCCCACATATCTCGAAGACAGATACAGAGCCATTTAAAGAAGGACCGTCCTAATGGCTACTGAGATGGGTTGATTATTTAAAGCTAACTAATTACTTTCGCTTGAAATAACACGAAGAATCCTTGCGTCATCCGAAGTATATTAGATTCGAAAGTAGGGTGGGAGTAAAAACTCCGCAGTTCGGGGAAAGTATAGCTAGGAAAAATATAAATTACTTAAAATCTGTGATTTGTTCCGACGCCGTATAATTACCCCGAACTACTATCGAAGGAGACTTAATCTTTAGGAAGCGGGAATATCTAGGGAACGACGAGTCCCGTCAAAGGAAGAGGTCGGCCTCCTTTCGAAACGAACGAAGAAGGGGGAGGGGGGGAGACCCGCTCCGCCGGATTAGGGCGCAGGTGGGGAACCCCCCGCCAATTGGAACCGACCCCGACTGGAGGGGAGGGGGGGAATAACTCTCTATGTGTGTAAGGCAATAGTTTGTAAGCATATACTATCCCTCACATAAACTCACCTGATCATTGAGGAATCTTGTCAAGTACGTCGAAGGCCCAGTAGGGAGGAGGGAGGGGGGGAAAGGTAGGATACGGAGGATGGACATACTTCATACACACACACCCATTCATACGACAAATCCTCCCAGGCTAGACTAGACCCTCTGCTGGCCTGCCACCACCGGCTCGATCTCACAGGCGTCAAGAGACCTCCTTGTGCAATCCTTGAGGTAATGGGCCATAAAGGTGGTCTGCCTCTTCCACACCCCTGCTCAGAGGATCTGGCTGATGGCCAGGTTCTTGGCGAAAGACAGGGAGATGCCTATACCTCTGATGTCATAGGTCTTCGCGCCTTGATTGGGCGGGGGAGGGGGCGGGAGACCAACTCCAAAAACCGCTTGTTCACTACCGACAGGTTTTGAGTCTTGGCCACGAAGGATGGCATGAACCTGAAAGTTAGGTCCTTCCACCCCCTTGAGTGGGACACCTGGTAGGAAAGGCCATGAAGCTCCCCCACCCACTTGGAGGATGCTAAGGCCAAGAGGAGGAGTGTCTTGAGTGTGGGCTCCCTGTTTGTAATATCTTTGAGGGGTTTGAAGGGGGGTTTTTTCAGTGCATCCAGGATCCTGGTGACGTCCCAACGAGGAACTGCCAGGGACCTGAGGGTGCATGCCTGTTTGAAGCCCCTATTGAGCAGGGAGATGTCCTTGGAATTACCCAGGTCTACCCCTCTCTGATAAAAGACCTGGCTCAAAGCTGCCCTGACCCCTCTGATGGCTGTGATGGAGAGCCCCTTGTCCTCCCTCAGGTGGACTAGGAATTCCACGACATGGGGAATCTTGGTACGTAAGGGATCCAGGTTCTGTCCCTTGCACCAGGCCCCGAAGAGTTTCCACTTCGCCTGGTAAACTGCTGAGGAATCCAGACATGCGTGAGGCCACCTTACGCGAGAAGCCCCTCTTGCTTAAGAGGAGCTGGATAGCCTCCCCCCATGAAGGAAGAGTGGGGCTGCCTTAGAAGGTCCGGCCTTCAGGGGAGCTCCCAGGGGTCCTGGATGGACATCTCCCGTGGTGGCTTTGGAGGTCCGGAGTCGATTGAGGACCTGACTGAGGACCCCAAAGGGGAGGAACGCGTAGAGGTCTAGTCTGTCCCAAGGGTGCTGGAACGCATCTTCCCAAACTGCTGCATGGTCTGGGACCGGGGAGCAGAACACTGGGAGCTTGTGTCTGTCAGGAAGGGGGTCGCTATGTCTCTCAAGTTGGAGATTCGTTTCTCTGATGGGAACCCCCTGGCTCTTATCGTATCCACATCCATTCCCAAGTACACCATCCTGTTGGTGGGCTCCAGGTGCAACTTCCCCCAGTTCAGGATGATGCCTAGTCGAGCACAGAGGCCCAGGAGTTCGTCCCTCTGCTCCTTTAAGAGGTCCCTTGAGGAAGAAAGGAGTAGCCAATCGTCAAGGTACTGCAAGAGGTGCCTACCCTTCTTGTGGGCCCAGGCTGACACAAGGGGAGTACCCTTGTGAAGAACTGCAGCCTTGCACAGGCCAAAACAGAGGGCCCTGAACTGGTACGTCGTTCCCTCCTACCTTATGCGGAGGTACTTCCTGCTGGAGGGGTGGACTGGGATCTGGAAGTACATGTCCTTGAGGTCTAGGGACAGCATGTAGTCCCCTTCCCTCAAGGCCGCCAGCACAGAACGAGGGGTCTCCATCTTGAACTCTGTCTTGAGGACGTATGTGTGTAGGATGGACAGGTCAATTACTAGTCTGCAACCCCCCTGAAGCCTTTGCCACCAGAAATAGGCAGCTGAAGAACCCTCATTGGAGGGCTCCCTTCTCTAATAGAGACAGGACCTCCAGTTGAAGAGCCTCCCCCAGACCGAGGATCCAGGGACTGAACACCCCACTATCCTCCTCCCATCTCAGGGGTGGTTTCACGTCTAGGAAGGGGATCTGGTAGCCATCCCTGAGGACCTGGACAGTCCAGGGATTGGCCCCGAGATCCTCCCAGTCCTGCCAATGATTGGCGAGGCACCCCCCAACCCGAGGCATCAAGTCGGGTAGGAAGGCTCGCCTCCTTCCTTCTAGGGAAGCGGCCGCCTGTACCTCTACAAGAGGACGCGGGCCTGACTCTAAACAAGGATGAGGAGGACTTAGTGACTCAGGAGGAGGGCTGCTTTCTCTGAGGGTCCAAGCCTCCTGAAGACGGTTCCAAAATTCTCGAGGGGGCCCCTGCCCCCAGCCTGGGTCCTTGTCTCGGCTTCTGGGCTTCTAGGCTACTCCGTGAAGCTGGTTCTCTGCACGACGACGACGCCCTGTAGACAACGGAATCCTGGTTTGCCTTCCTCCATCGTTCTATGGCTTCCTTCATCAGACAACCAGGGAAAAGGGAGCATTCTGGAGGGCCTTCATCTCCCTATCCGGAAAGCCCCTAGGGAGGCGAGCAAGGACCATGCCTCTCCGCCTTAGGACCCAGTTAGTCCACTGGGTCAGCAACTGGGTGGTCAGGAAGCCCAGTGACTTGCCCCTGACAGTATCAACTCCTTGAAGGTGGCCAACTCGTTCTTATCTTGCAGATCATGTTCCGTTGCGAAGCTGGTGACTGCACCTGTCCAGTGGTCCAACCACAATACCACGTGGAGGGGGGTCCACACAGTGGATTCCACTGCCATGGCCTCCTGTTGAGAGGAGACGGGACCTGTCAACACCTTCTCTCCCGAACAGCCCGGAGAGAGGGCCATGAGAGGACCCTCTACTGACTTCGAAGCCAGGTACATGCCCTCTGGAGTGTACAACTTCTTTTGCCTGGCTTTGGCAGCCGGAAGGAGCTTCAGAGAGCCCAGGGTCCTCAGGGAATTTTTTGGGCCTGCCACTACTTCTTCCACCTGCGCAAGGGCTTCGGCCGAGTACGGAGCCTGGGGGAGGGACAGGGAAAGTTTAGACTCTTACCTTCCCCCCGAAGAGACGGTGTACCGCAGGGAGCCTCCTGGAGTCCGGGGGAGTGGGTGGCTTCGCCAACCCGTTCTTTGCATGGATCAACCTGAATACCCTACAGAATGCAGAGCCCTCGTCCATGGCACCTTGGACCTCTAGGAGGCTCTATAGACTGGCAAGAGCGATGGCATCCTCTTCAAAGTCCTCTCTCGACAAGGACGGCTTGGCCACAGGTTGCGAGGACAGGGGAGGGGAGGGCCTGCCTGAGCCGGAGGGGCTATCATGGGCCAACTTCCGGACGAGGAGAGGAACCCCGCCAGGGGAGCGCTGAGGCAAAACGCTCCGCTCCTCCTGTGTGGCGGGCAGGAACAGAGGTCCCAAACAGGACGGAGCCGGCTGGTTGGAGCGGGGGCCGCTGGGGCCACTGAAGCCAGCACGGTGGTGCCTCCGACGCAAGCTGTCCCAGTGATGGCCACTCCTGCTCTGACCCCTGCGGTCTCAGCTACGACCAGGAGATCTGGACCGACAATCCGGGGAGGAGGAGAAAGAACGACTTCGACTCCTCCCATAGTGTCTCCTCTTGGAGTGATAGCGCCTCCTCCACAACGACCTGTAGGAGGAACCCCCTGAAGACGATCTCTCTTCTGTCGAGACGCCTCTCCTCTTGTCTCTTCTGCAGTGGTTCCTGTTCCGGGGTGAGCGGGAGGAGAGGCTGGGGTGATTTGTATGGGAACGAATGGAGAGGTTCCTCCCCCTGGGAACTCCCTCTACTAGTGAAAGCCTCCATCCCACTAGGGGGGAAGGAGGGGCCCCAGAATGGGAACGCCTCCTCCCTCAGGGAGGACCTACCCGGTGTACGGGAAGTGCCCGACCACGGGCCAGGGGGAACCCAAGATGACTCCGTTGGCTCCTGCCGTCTACCTGGAAGCTCCCCCACCTCCAGCGAGGAGTGGAGCACTCCGCAGCTGGCAGCAAGTTATTGGCGGAGCACAGAGCAGCAACCAGTGCGTCCATGGACGGAGCACTCCACAGGCCACCATGTGTCCAGCACACTCCTGCAAAAAAGAGGAATTGTCTGACGGAACATTCTTCACCAATAAAACTGACTTCTCGGGCCCCGCCTTTTGTGGGGACCCGGCAACGGACTCATCTGGGAGGGGACAGGGGAACACTCCCGATGTTTCATCGGGGAATGCTGATGGAGAACAGGAGATGTAGAAGGACCTCCAGGCCCATGGCTAGTACTCCTACTCTGCAGTACCTCTGAGGAATTCTTCTTAGAAGGAGAGCAAGGCTTCTTCTTCCGCTTGGTTGAAGCAAGATCCCACTGATGCTCCGACCATGTGACACACTCTCCACACATGGCCTCATGTGAACAAGGGCGACCCCGACAATTGATGCACAAAGTGTGGGGATCTATCTTGATAGGAGACAGAAAAGCCCCACAGGCCCTGCCCTCGGGACCCGGGCAATGTTGCTGCGATGAAGACTCCATTACACCGAAAAGACCACACACACACATACACAAGGCAAACACACCACACACAGGGAAAGACAAAGGGAAACGGGCCAGTAATGGACGATGAGCCGAAGCGTGTAAATGCTACAGCGACCAGGAAAGGACTGCAGGCCGGGTCAGAGGTCGTGATCTTCAATCCTGGGGCACGTACCTGGCTGGGGGTCGGGAGGGAATAACCAGTTTTTTCTGGTCGGTACAGGATTGACATCCAGGATTCTCCTATGACGGTAGTTCAGGGGTAAGTATACAGCATTGGAACAAACAGTAGATTCACATCAACCGTGCATTTGATGCCTAGGCCCGTCCCTTACGACGCTCCTGATTGGCTGTTGATGAGCTATTATATACTGTGTATATATACACAGTATATAATATTTCTACATATATATATATATATATATATATAATATATATATGTATATATATATATATATATATATATATATATATATATATATATTATATATATATATGTGTGTGTGTGTGTGTGTGTGTGTGTGTGTGTGTATGTGTGTGCTGATGTGCGTGTTTGCGTAA
>NC_061109.1:37700439-37722939 GCF_015104395.2 Macrobrachium nipponense
CTATGGAAAGGTTGACAGATTCTGATAGAATAACTGACGAGGATGAGATAGAATTAGCTCAAGAGTTGTTGAATGTAGCACGTGCTGATCTTATAAATAAGCAAGAAGAAAAGAAAGAAAAAAGTGATGCAGAGTTAAAGCTTAGATGCATTGAAGCAAAAGAAAATTTGATTAAGCTGAAAATTCAGGCTGAGAGAGAAAGAGTAGACAGGGAAAAACAAGAAAGAAGAGAAAGAGAAGAAGAAAAAGCAGCAGAAGAGGAAAGAGAAAGAATAAAAGAAGTTGCAGGACATGAAAGGGAGATGGAATTGATTAAAGCTAGATCTAATTTACCTGTAACACCGTCTATCTCTAATCATGGTAGTCAAGACCCTGTATTTGATGCAGTAAGAGTACAGAAGTTAATCCCTAAGTTTACTGAAGAAGCTCCAGATGAGTTCTTTGATCACTTTGAGAAAGTGGCTTTAGGTATGGGATGGCTAGAAGAAAAATGGGCAGTTTTGCCACAGGTATGGGATGGTCAGAAGAAAAATGGTCAGTTTTGCTACAAAGTGTCTTAATTGGCAAAGAAAAAAAGTGCTTATTTAGCCTTAACAGCTGATCAGTGTAAAGACTACAAGGTACTATGTGCTACAAGATTACCAGATGACCCCAGAGTACTACAATGAAAGATTCAGGAATTTAAGAAAAGATGAGAAGGGAACCGTCATAGATTATGCTTGTAAAGTGAGAAGGTGTTTTAAACGTTGGTTGGAGGCTGCTAAAGTTAAAACTTTTGATCAGTTAGAAGAATTGGTTGTTCTTGAACAATATCTTAGGGGAATTCCTGAATGCATAAGAGCCTATTTGAGAGAGAGAGAGAGAGAGAGAGAGAGAGAGAGAGAGAGAGAGAGAGAGAGAGAGAGAGAGGTTAAGAAACTTGACAAGGCTGCTACACTGAGTTAAGGTTACAATGTAATTAGTAGCAAACGCAATTACAATGTCAAGTACCAGAATCACCAAAGCACAGGTTTTAAGTCTCATCCAAGTTTCAGGAACAAAATAAATGGGAACATACAAGTGATACTACCAAGAATATACAAGGTAATACACACCTCAGCAAGCTAATGTGAAATCCTCATCCAATTTTTCAAGACAGTTACAGAAACCTAATGTTGCCTGCTTTAAGTGTGGAAGAGCAGGACACTTCAGGGAAGAGTGTTACCGGAATCAACAGCTGTCAAAGCCAGCTGGTCAAGTAGTGAAAGGTGACCAGGTGAAACAAACTATGAAGAGCAGCGTGGGAAAGAATCAGACTCCAGAGAAGACTGAAACTAAACAATCTGAATGTTTAGCAACCAGTGGAAATGTAACCTCAAGCAGTGGCTGAGCAGTTTGGAGGGTTTTCAGCCATATATCTATGAGGGTACACTGTCAACTCAAGGAGGAAGTGTGCAGGTACCAGTCAAGACATTGTATGATACAGGGAGTAACCATAGTGTGGTAGTATGTGGTGCTCACCCTCAGTTGGAGAAGAGTCTCATAGGAGATTCAATTATTTTGAATGGTATAGGAGGAGAAGTAACTCCTATATGCCGCTTACACCTGTCATGTGAATTGGTGACAGGGAATGTTGATTTTGCTGTAAAGGACTCACTGGCTGTGGAAGGTATACATGTTCTGCTGGGTAATGAAGTTGGTGGTGTGCCATTTATTCCTTGTCCTGCAGTGACAGACAAACCGTTGAGGATTAGTCCTACGGCAGATTTGGAGAAGAATAACCCCCACCTATTTCCTAGTTGTGTAACTACCAGAAGTATGAAGAGGACTAAGCCTGTAAGTGAAGAAACTGAGGATTTACACCCTAAGAAGGATCAAGTGAAGGATCTTTGAGCTTGGAAGAATTGTTCCAGGGAAGTGATGTTTCCCCTAGTGCTGACCAAGAAGAGATTTCGTGAAGAAGAAGAAAAACCTATTGTTCGTGAAGAGACTCCGAGTAGTCAAAGTGTTCCTGAAGATAGTAGTGAAACTACAGTAGCTGAGTTAGCAGATATTGAGAATTCAAACCCTTGAAGTTGGTCAAGTGACAAAAGAGAAGCTAATGAACTTCCAGAAGAAGGATGCATCCTTAGCTGATTTGTTCTTCAGAGTTGTTGATTAACAAGAGATGCAACAAACTCCTACCTCTTATTACATGAAGGAAGGTTTGCAGATGAGGAAGTATAGACCTACAGATATACCAGATCCTGAATGGGGCGAAATATCATCAAATTTCGATTCCATATCCATTGAGGTAGCAAGCGGTAGCATAGCTCATGAGTCTGGACATATGGGAATCAGAAAGACTGTGGAGATCATCAATATTTTTTCTGGCCTGGACTTCATAGAGATGTTAGCAGGTTCTGTCATGAAATGACATACCTGCCAGATAGCTGGAAAATCGAATGAAACCATCAAGAAAACCCCCCTACAACTTATAGAAGTTAGAGGAGAACCCACCCTTTAGCAAAGTGATTATAGATATGATTGGACCGCTGCCAAAGACACAGAAGGGAAATGAGTATTTGTTAACATTGATGTGCCCTGTGACAAGATATCCAGATGCGATCCCTGTTAGAAACATATCTACCAAGATAGTTGCTGAGAAACTAGTGGAGTTTTTCTCAAAGTTTGGTATACCAGAAATAGTACAAAGTGATAGAGGGACGAATTTTACCTCTAAGTTATTCCAGGATGTGATGAATTTGTGAGGAGTGAAATAACCGATATCAACTGCTTATCATCCAGAGACTCAAGGAGCCTTGGAAAGGTTCCACCAGACATTGAAAAGTATGCTGACAAAGTATTGTTCTGAGTCAGGAAGTGAATGGGATGTTGGTCTACCCTTAATGTTGTTTTTAGGTTAGGAATGCTTATCAAGAAAGCATGGGATGTTCACCTAATGAGATGATTTTTGGCAGAGAAAAGAGAGGACCACTGAAGATTCTTGCAGAAACTTGTGAAGAAAATCAAGAGGAAATCCAAGGTGAGTATGTGAGGAACTTGAGGAAAAGGTTGAAAGAGATTAGAAAATTCTCTTTAGAAAATTTGAAAGTAAGTCAAGAGAAAATGAAAAGGAAATATGATAAGAAGACAAAGCTAAGAAGTTTTAGTGTGGTCACTAGAGTTAGTTTTCTTATCTGTCAAGAGATTTCCCCTCACCAATAAATTTCAAGGTCCTTACAAGATAATTGAGAAGTTAAGTGATAGAACCTATGTGATTGAAAGCCAAAAAGAAGAAAACGACAAAGGAAGATACATGTGAACCTCTTGAAACCTTATTTCTCAGAAACAACTTCATATACAGAAGATGATGATGGCTATAAATTGGGAGCTGAAAGCAAGATAAATAATTCTTCAACTTTGGAAAATTTGAAGGATAAACTGAAAAATCTGAGTGTTTGAACAAGATGTACATAGGCGTACTGATCTGACCAAGCATGAGATCAAGATTCAAGATGGAAAACCATTCAAGCAGAGAGCCTATCGCTTATCATCTTATCATCGAGATGTTTTGAAGAGAGAAGTTGAGTATTTGTTGCCACATGGACTAGCAGAACCCAGTTCAAGTCACTTCAGTTCTACATGTGTGTTAGTGAAGAAACCAGATGGTTCATTTAGATAGGATGTATATTGATTTTAGGAAACTGAATTCCATCAGTGTGGCTGACAATTATCCCTTGCCTTTTATAAATCAGTTACTTGATAATATTGGGCAAGCCAAGTTTGTTTCCAAGATAGACTTGTTGAAAGGATATTATCAAATTCCCTTAGATGAGAATGCTAAGTCGTTGTCAGCTTTTATTAATCCTTTTGGATTGTATCAGTATACTGTTCTGCCGTTTGGTCTGGTAGATGCACCTGCAACATTCCAATGAGTGATGGAGCAACTGCTAGGATCTATAGAAGGAGTAGGTGTGTACTTTGATGACACAGTGATTTACTCTACAGCATGGGAAGAACATCTGAAGATTCTGAAGAAAGTTTTCAAGAAACTACGAGAAGCAGGACTAACAGTCAACCTGGAGAAAAGTGAGTTTGGAATGGCGACTGTTCAGTATCTTGGTTTTGAAGTTGGGAAAGGTCTTCTGGCTCCAGTAAATGCTAATGTAGAAAGTATCTGTAAGGCTACTCCACTTACTACCAGGAAAAAGCTACAGAGATTTTTGGGCATGGTTGGATTCTACTGTCGTTTCTGTCCAAATTTCTCAGCCATAGTAGCTCCCTTGACAGACTTAACTAGTCCCAAAGCTAAGTTTGTTTGGACTCCAGAATGTCAGGAATCCTTTGAGAAGGTAGAAGCCATTTTAATTTCAAGACCAAAACTTCAAGCTCCAGACTTCAATAAGAAATTTGTGATAAAAGTTGATGCTTTTGACTGTGGCATTCCATTTTCAATACTACGAGAGCAATTTTCGTTCATTCTGATATCAGAGACCATTCGCGTTTGTTGGTCTCTGTCACTTTGTCTCTCTCTCTCTTCTCTCATATGACAGAATTTTGATTTCACATTAACGTACAGATTTTATACCTAGTGGTCAGTCACTCATAAATTTTAGATTTGGTATTTCTTAGATTTATTTGGCGTTGCTTAGTGCTTAATTGTGGAATCTGAATAGACGTTGTAAAAGTGTGTAACAGGCGCCTCGTGTGTGTCTTTATTGGTAATTCGAAAAAGACCTTCTAAAATTGGTATACCAAGGTAAGAGTTTTTTAATATGTTCAGTGCAATAAACTTAAACCTAAAAACCAGGGGGAAATTTTTTGCCATTTTTTCATAATTTTGGTATTGGTGAATTTTTATGTGTGCATTTATCCTTCTTTCTCATTAAAGTGTTTATACACACACACACACACACACATACACACACACACACACACACACACACACATATATATATATATATATATATATATATATATATATATATATATATATATAGCATATGTTCAGTGTGATTAATGCTTTCTTAGTATTTTTTAAATTTTAGTATTTTCCACATTTTTCTAAGCTTACATTTCCATTTACAATTTGATTAAATTAAGTGTTTTCATTAGTTAATCATTACAAATTTAATTGAGTTTAACACTTGTGAATTACTTTGCATTCACTTATAATTCTTTTCAAGTTTTTGTCGTTGTTTAACACTTGTGAATTAATTTTCAGATTTTAATTGTTCTTACGACTGAATTTTACTTAATAGTTTAATTTCTTGATTTTTGTGATAAATTAAATTTGATTTAATTTTACTTAATAATTAATTCAAGAATTAATTAAACTTTATGTTGTTTTAAAGTAATAGTAAATTTCCCTGAGATTGTGAATTTTACTTATAAATTTTGAGTTTAATAATAAATTTTTGTATTTAAAATTTTTATAAGTGTTTTCTTATTTTTCACCAGTATATTTATTTCTTAGGTAGAAATATAGAGTGGTAACAGCTGTTTTCCTTCAGCTTCGTTGAAATGAGTTAGAGTCAAGGAAATACTTTTAAAAGTTGTTGGTGGAGTGATGTCCTTTAATTTACCTAATCCCTTATATGATTACCTCACACCTGTTTTAATAAAATTAGTTTGAATCTTTATATGATTATTAGTTTTTAAGGGATCACTGTTGTCTATAGAGTATCCAGTCGTATTTTATCTGTGATGAAGGTTCAGGTGTCTGGCTGTTGTGAGGTAACTATTTTCTGACTGGTAAGTGTAGTAACCAGATACTTGGCACTTCCTCACAATATATATATATATATATATATATATATATATATATGTATATGTATATATATATATATATATATATATATATAATATATATATCTTATATATATATATATAGTACTTAATGCTACAGAAACTTGTGTTCCTCTTGTAGTACCTACTATTTAAGTCACATTCAGTTAACAGAATGGCTTACTCAGAACCATCATTACCTCATTGCCTTTGAGCAAACGGAATTGATGATCAAGTCTTCATCCAAAGCTTAATACATTTCCTGAACATAAGGAAACTACCACAACAACATTTAAATGAAAGAGCAGACCTCATGAAACGTTGCAATATTCATCTGGCATCACTGATAAGAAGCAATTTATTTCGGGTACCTGGAAGAAATCCAAATAATTAATTTCACGTCATGGAGAGGTACTTTGTTACAGCTGCTTAATGATCACATGAAATACATCTGAGGAGAAGCAGAAGAAGACTCTAAAAAAAATTACGTGGGATCCAACGCTGTAATAATCACCTGCAACGAGGAATGTTTGCATTTTTAAGTAAAATATTCAAAACAAAAGTGTAAAACAAAACACTGGGTTTTTGGTGAACGTCACAAAAAGTACAGCTTTATGAAACAAGGGAAATTGTTTCACGAAGCAACAGAATGAGCTGCTACTAAACTGACTAAGCAGCTATGTCATGAAATAAACAGGTATGCAGCCAGTCCCCGGTTGTGGCATGGGTTCTGTTCTCGGCAGGGTGCTGTAAGCAGCAAATCGCCTTAACCCGAATCATCATAATTATAATGGGAATAAATAGCACTTACAGCGCTGTTACAGCACCCGTAAGTCCGGGTTACAGCACTGTAAAGCAGGTAACGGGGTCGTAAATCCACTTACGGTGCTGAAACATTGTGTTTAACAGCGCCGTGAGGCAAGTGCCATAAGTCCGAAACGACGTAACCCGAACCTGACATAACCCGGGGACTACCTGTATAACTATAAGATTGGCAACACTCCCAAAGAATGCTACACAAAAAATAAAAAAAAAAGTAAGCACTGATCACAAGAGGAAGTTAAAAGAGGTTTTAAAACCAATACGTCCTGCTTGACAGATTAGAAGTTCAGGATGAAAGTACTGTAAAGTTTTATTATATAAAATAAAATTACTGGAGGAACAAATAAGAGGGTTTAGCCTTAAGCAGAATATAAGACTAATGTTAATGCCTGGTAATGTCTTTAATATATACAATCAAGATGCATCAGATAGTTATTTGGACCTGAAAGATTTTATTATAAAGATCAGTTAAGTAAAATGAAGGAGGGCAACTTCACTATAAAATATATTCATATTATACATACACTTAAACATGCAAAATACGCGAAACTACCATGCAATATTCAATATTCGTCTACCATAACGCTACTCCAAGCATACGAAAGCACAGCATGCAACTGCAAAAAGTCTTTAAGCCTTAACAAACTCATAAGAAATAAAAACTTATCTTAAAATCATACAAAAATATGTTGTTGAGTACTTCGTAATAATCAAGATCTCGGTTAAAGGAAAACTAATGCGAACTGGCAAAACGCTTTGAGTATACCCTAGCATCGTGTGTAAAGAAAACGTGCACCATACGCCCGCCCAGTCACTCTCAATGGGCTTGTTGGCAATTCTCATGCTTGAAGCTGTGTTTTTCCTAGCCAAATGCTGCCATAGCATAACCTCTTAATGTACTGGATTGACCTGCAGTAAATTCAAACTTCTATTTACCTGTTGAGTGGTTTGGCATTCTCGTTGGAGGACCACAGGCTATGTTGGAAAAGACGAAGGGAATGGGCTTCGTGTTAGGATTCATAGAAAACGGGAGTTTAGTAGGAGTTGTCATGTCTCACCAGAGGAAGACGAAATGGGGAATGTCGATACTGAGGAAACTGGTTTTGTTTTTTGTGAAACGATATAGAGATTCAAAGCAAGACTTTTATTCTCATTACTTTGGTTGAATATTAGAGAATACAAAAGCCAGCAGACGTCAACATTGCCCATTTGGTAATGTAAAATGTAACGTATTATCTTACAAATAGCAACAATACTTTAAGATAAATTTAAATAATCATTTCAGAATATCAAAACACTGACTGTTGCTGTCTGTGTAGTAGTTGTTACTTGTTTACGAAATATCTCAAAAGACAAAGGCAACGGCAACAGGGATACAATTATAACTTTATTTATTAATGGATATCCTCAGAGTTAAGGTGTTTAATAATCACGGCAGGCAACTTATCATAATTCCAAGTTGTGAAAAGAGAATAGTGATGATCATGACAAGATGGTGAACAATGCAATGATTATGGACTATCGGAGGGGTTCGATGTCAATTATCTTTAGTGATGATATATTCCCTCTGTATATGAGAGCGCCTCAAGTTCCGTGTGTATACATATACAGATTTATATACATACATATATATGTATATCTATAATACAAATACATGTATTTATATATATATATATTATATATATATATATATATATATATAATATAAATATACTTTCTTAAAAATCACTGTAGATGCACGTGACTTCATTATATAATTGAATACCTCAGGAAGATGATGGGCAGAAAGTCGGTACCAAGCGCTTTCGCCTTTATTCGGGCATTGTTGCGGCACAAGCGCTTGGTACTGTATTTCTGCTTATCATTTTCCTGTGGTATTTGCATACATACATATATATATATATATATATATATATATATATATATATATATGTGTGTGTGTGTGTATATATATATATATATATATATATATATATATATATATATATATATATATTATATATATATATACACTAGCTGCTGTACCCGGAGTTGCTCGGAATAAAAAGGGGCATGCTGCCCGTGATGATAACCTCTAAAGGGGGTATTATGCAATCACTTTCAGAATAAGTAATCACTTGGGATCCTGTGGAGCCAAAGAACGTTTGAAAAATCCGCCGATTTATTACACTGTTTGTACCGAATCAAAAAGTTGTGAAAAATCCGAAGATTTTGCAGTAAACTCCGAAAGTTGTAAAATAATAAGGGGTATGAAAAATAAGTGTTAATGCCCCCTTAGAGACGAATCTCGAATTTCGACTAAAACCTACCTGTGGGGGATGGGAGTTTATGGTAAAAATTTCGTAGTCCTAGCTTTCATAGTCTGGCGTGCATAACGAACAGACAGACAAAAAGGAAGAGAGAAATTACCATTTTGGTTTTTCATGAGATTGTCTTTCCAATGTATATCTCTCCAAGTAGATTACAGCCCTTTATTCTTAAACTGTCCTTTTTCATGACTGAACTGTCTTAACTTTTATCCAAATCATATAAATAATGAGAGAGAGACTATGAGAGAGAGAGAGAGAGAGAGAGAGAGAGAGAGAGAGAGAGAGAGAGAGAAGGTGTGTGTTGAAGACCTGAATTTACCTGAAGACAGTGTTTCAGCCCGGAGTGACTGAAGATTACGAAATATCTTGCTACAAATTCAGGCAGTAATGTTATATATATATATATATATATATATATATATATATATATATATATATATATATATATATATATATATATACTAATCAATTTCTTTAAGCTTGAGACAAATCAATTTGGAGAAACTGAAATAAAGACACAAAGGACAAGATGGAAAACAGATCAAAAGACACAAGAACTCAAAGGATTATCGACATTAATATATGAACCCTTAATTTTTGACAGGATTATTTTCTTGCATCGTTATCGTCTAGTAAGGAAAAGAAAGCTGGAAAAAGATTGGTGTTTAGGTAGCATGAAAGAGGAGGGGAGAAAGTCCGACTTTTGGTTCTTTTTCAAAGAGAGGAATGAAGCCCGATTTTCTCCATTGAAGAAAAAATAAAGCCCGATCTCAAATAAAAAAGAAGAAAGTCTGATATTCTCTTGAGGAAAAAATGAAAGCTCGATACTTTTTAATGAAACAAAGCAGCGCTGATCCTTTCTCTGATAAAAGAAAGTGCAATATTCCATAGAGAAAAAATGAAAGTCTGATCATTTCTATGAAACAAAGGAATTCTGATTTACTCTTGTATAAAAGAAAGTGCAATATTCTCTAGAGAAAAAATGAAAGCCCGATACTTTCTAACGAAAGAAAGGAGTTCTGATCCTTTCTAAGATAGAGCGTGAAATATTCTATAGATAAAAAAATGAAAGCCAGGTTCTTGCTAATGAAATAAGGACCTGTGATCTTTTCTCGTATAAAAGAGAGTATGATATTCTCTCCAGAAAACAATGAAAGCCCGATACTTTCTAATGTTACGAAGCAGTTCTGATCTTTTCTCTGATAAAAAAAGTCTTATATTAGCTAGAGAAAGAAACGAAAGACTGATCTTGTAAGGTGAAGAAGTGCCAGTCTGAACAAGTGCTCCCTATAAACTTGCTACCACGCAGTGCAGTTTATTAAGAAAATATGACCATCCCCCTTTCAAAGAATTTTGTGCCATGATGTTACAACGCCCCATAGAAACCTCAAAGCAACATGAGAAGAAAAACTTAAGGAATTAAATAAAAACTATAATATCATTCAATCATTCTATCCCGGATGATTTGGAGGAAAATCTCGTATGACTAACAAGGAAACGGGACAGAAAACTAAACAAAGCTTACTCGTGTCGCGCGTTAAAATCTACGGTCGAATAGAACGTTGTTTCACCAACGAAAATTAAAATAGATACGATATATTTTATTAGAATTAATTGTTCTGTATTGTTTAACATGTTAAACATGCTTATTATTTATTTGTTTACATTTTTATTTTAATAAACAAATCGTAAATATCCTATCTTAAATTCCTGTATCTTTAACTCGACGCGAAACACCATTTTCAGAATATTTTAGGTTTTACCACTGGGGCTTTCCTATCCCCCACCAAGAACAAACCCTGCAAGAACAACTACAACAAGAACAAGAACAAAAACAACAACAACAAAGTAGATTGTAGGCTTACTCCCCGAGTAAGCGAAAACCTTATTGATAGCAGTGACTGGACTACTAGAATACGTAATGATTGTGTTGTCCTCCCTAGTGAATGACCAAAAACCCAAAAACCCAATACTCCCTTAAGGGAAATAAGAACAAGAAGACTGATCCCTTCGGGGATGAAGGAGGGGAATGCCCAACCGACCCCCACCCACGAGGCACATTCCCCCATGCGCGAAATTCAGGTGATTAAAAGCATAATGAAATGTATCAACATATGCCGCGTTCGAAGGTCCTCCTAATTTATGAGGCTTTTGTAAGCTCTCCCTTTTGAAGGGGACAGTGACTCGAACTGGATTACATAAAAAAGGAAACTAAATACCTATTTAATTCATTAAAAAAGGATGCTGGAAGTATATGGTCGTGCTTTTCTCGATCATGGGGGACGGCACTACCACTCGGAAACTTGAGAATCGTCATACCCATCCCATGAAATTAAGATTTGGTCTGGGGTTGATTTCTATATATTATATATATATATAGGGGGATTTATAGTATTTTATATATATTTAAATAATAATATATATGTATATGTATTATTATAATTAATAAATATATATATTTAATATATAATAATATGTATATGTTATATGCATGCTACAATATATATTATATATAATATATATATTAATATATATATAGATATATATTATCTATATACATATACATATATATATATAAATATATATATATATCTATATATATATATATATATATATATATATATATATATATATATATATATATATATATATATAGGTATATATTACTTCCAGAAAGTAAGGTATGAAAGCCTAATCTCCTACCCGCTCACAAAGGGAAGAAAACTGATTCTGATAATGAATGGTGCGCTTTTTCAAAGACTGGTATTAACATAGTACTAATCAGAAATAAACATGTTCATACGAAAGTTTATCAACAGAACATGATTTAATTCTATATGAAGGAATAGAACACGTCACGACTTAAGAAAATCCCGACTCTTGAAACGGATTCATAGATGCCGTTTTAATAAAGGCGAAATGATCCCAGGCGTTTCCCAGAGCACTCGGCTCCACAAACGTACAATAACCGGATGGACAAACAAGCAGGGCTAAATGCATTCCCCCGAAATTACTCCCAAGAAATGTTTTGGAGGGCGACAACGAAAAAGAGAAACACTACAGAAAAATTTGCTGGGGCGAGAGAAAGAGAAACAATACTAAAAAAAAAAAACGAACAACGGCCCGTTTTCTTTTACCAGGGGCGTTCGATTCACCGTTCGTCTGAAATAAAGGTGATGCTCCATCTGGATGATGATGGCGGTGGCGGTTGCGTCCGGGAGTTAGAGGCCGGATTGCCTGTAGTTCAGGTCTTCTTGAGGAGAGAGAGAGAGAGAGAGAGAGAGAGAGAGAGAGAGAGAGAGAGAGAGAGAGAGAACCACTTGCTTTTTTAACTACTAAGTTAGTTCATGAATAAAACTCATCTTTTATCCAAACAATATAAACGACAGGAAGGAGAGAGAGAGAGAGAGAGAGAGAGAGAGAGAGAGAGAGAGAGAGAGAGAGAGAGAGGATCACATGTTTTTTTCAAATACGTTAGTTCATGAGTGAAAATTCTTATATTTTATCCAAATAATATCAACGACAGGACAGAGAGAGAGAGAGAGAGAGAGAGAGAGAGAGAGAGAGAGAGAGAGAGAGAGAGAGAGAGAGAGCATGTTAAACCTTTATTCTTAAGCTGTTTACCAATGAAAGAAAGCTTACTTTTTACCCGAATCATATAAACGACAAGGAGAGAGAGAGAGAGAGAGAGAGAGAGAGAGAACCATGATTAATACGAGTTGCAACCCAGAGTTAGCGTTGAGACAGGCGCTTCCTCTAAAGAGGACAGTGGAAATGAACAATTTTGAATCTGCCTCGGGAATTACATACGCGATATCCCTCTCGGCTTGAGCGGACTGGGCCAGTTATGAATCTGAACCAGATATACAAAACTATATGTACGTAAGTATTTGTTATATATATATATATATATATATATATATATATATATATATATATATATATATATATATATATATAATAAAAAGATAAAAAACCCATAAAAACGCCAAAATATAAGGAGAGAAAGTACTATATTTTAGAGAATGCTGCTCTCTCTTCAGCAGTCTCTGAAATATAGTATTTTCTCTCTATATTTTAGCGTTTTTATGGGATCCTTTTATTAGATGGAATTCTGTTTGTAACAGAAATTTTTACCAGCCATATATATATTAAGATATATATATATAATATAGTATATATAATATATATATATATATACACACGTACAAATAGTAAATTAAAGAACTGGCATGAGTTTGCATCCATAATTATCCATACTGCATGTAAATAATAAAGAATTCGATACAGCATATCAACTCAGAGAGAGAGAGAGAGAGAGAGAGAGAGAGAGAGAGAGAGAGAGAGAGAGAGCGAATGATACCCAAGTCTGTATCATTTGAAGATTTAACTATGTATTCAGTAATTAGTTTTCCAGACATCTGAAAGTTATAAGTCGATTTTCACTTTATTTACAATTTAAGACTCTCACCGCCACCTAATGTAGATTCTCGACCGTTTATTAATCAGGATTAATTTCGAAACTGTACTGGAAAGACTTTTGTAACAGGTTACAATATGTAATGAAATGGGAAATTATTTACAACGTTAAGTACTTCGATGCTAAGCGGAAATTGTTTGGTAAGTTTTGGGAAATAAACACGCCGGTTTATGATTTAAGCATAACACTTGGTTAGCACATAAATACTTTTGTTTATCAGAAGCAAAAAAGTAAACCTGAACTCGACTCCCGATGCACAAATATCTATAAAAACTAAGTTAATTTCCTCTCAAACTTGGATCCGTGACTACTAGTACTTATGAGGCTACCTAAGGGTGAAATATGCTTGATAATGAACAATTGATGAATGGCGTGAGAGGGCTGAGAGAGAGCATACCTTTTGAATTCACTATTATTTTGGGCGTGAGGGAGAGAGAAAAAGAGTGGGTGGTGACGGGGGAAAAACACATGGTCATTAGTTGGGTCAGATAAAAACAAGGTAATAATATGGTATATATAAGATACACACTGTAACAGTACGGAGCCGAGAAGAGTTTCTGATGCAGTTGGTAACACTGTATAAGATAAGGTTGGTAACACTAAAGAGCAGATTGACATTTGTTTTCGAAAGCTAATTCTAATATGTAACGTTTTCTTTGTTGCTAGAACTTTTTATACATCAAAAACTCTGAGCTCAGCTTATTGATGTCAAAGTTGAAATCTAATAAAGTTGCTAGACATTTAAGCTACATTTATATTTAAATTTATGATATAGATGTTAGTACTTTAGACCCATAATTCTTAGTGCACATTCTTGAAACTAATGAAAGATGTGATTAAATTTTTAATGTTCATGTTAACTGATTCGAACTTTGACCTCGAAAAATAAATCCACTGAATGTACAATACTTGGCTACCTCAGTATGGTAAAAAGAAAAAGAAAACTACTTAATATACATTTATCATTAACGACTCATGAACTTGGTATTTCGATAGTTTATCACAAAATGAATCTTCGAGAAACATTACTTCAATGACGCCAGGTCGTAACCATACCACAGAGGTAAACCAAGATCGAGCATCACCGAAATCTTTCGAAATGGAGGAAGAAGAAGAAGATCAAAGAAACCAGAATCATCCTGTACGTTTACCATTAACGTTTTCTTAGATTTTAAATAGCGAAATGTATGATAATCAGCAAAGTGAAAGAAGAGGGATTCTTCTCCATCCGACGAAAGATTTCGGTGGCTGGTATATTGAAAAACTGATCTTCAACCAGATGATGCCACTAAAAGTCGCATTCCACAGAGTTCACGAGCTTGATTTTAATGGTTCTCAGGCAAACGGCAGCTCTCACTTGAGTCAAATGTAATAATTAATTTTACATAATGTTGAAGTTTTTTATTTTTAATACTTTACATGCAAGACAGCACGACTAATTTAATATAGAATCAAAGAAAATAAGTTATTAACGTAAAGCACTTGAATTCATCTGTGTTTGCCTTTGAAACAAACTAAAGTTCTTTTTTTTTTGTTTTTCTACAACATTGGTCATCCGTGAAGCTCCGGGAACGCGCGGCAAGATCCCTCAGAATCATTTCAAGGAACTCTATGATATAAGACTTCTGCATTTCTTGCAAATGAAGGTACCTAGTATCTCTTACTAATGTCACCATGCAGAGTAAAACACGCTGGTCAATGCTACTCAGAAGACATTGCATAGGGGCAAGTCCACGCCCTCGAAAGTTGTGCTGCTCGCGAGCCGACGCGACGGCGTTCGGTGTGAAAATTAGACTAGGCCTTCTACTAAGGACGGATCTAAGAAACGCTGTCCAAGTCAAAAAGCAAGGGAAAACAACATTTCAGTGAACTACTAAGCATTCCATACTGCAATTTGACGCCAGGTCAGCAGAGGGGGGGGGGGGGGGGGGGCGGGGGCGTTTGTTTAAAATACGATTCCCCAGCAGCACAATTTTCGGAGCGACCGAACGAACGCCTCCTGTATAGTGGTACCGTTCATCGCGATCTCTTTCGAGTATCTGCGGAGATGCAGCGGAACCTCCCAATTGCAAACACATTCTCAAGTCGAGTAACACTTAAAAAGAAAAATGTTGGCTTGCAATAAATGCGTCACTAATCTGTGTTTTAATATTCTTGAGGATCATCAGATGAAAATAGATCGAGTTAAATATATGTATAAAAAAAGGATAAATAAAGATACAAGTCGGCATTATCACGGGAATGATTAAAAACTATATTCCTAACTTGCATGACATGCAGAACTCTGAGGGCTGTGATGACGTCAGTAAATTATTATCATGATGCTTCAGAGATTCGTAAATGGAAAGTAATGCAGCTGCTCGGCTGATGTCCCCCTCCTCACCCAGCAATGTCACCTAGGACACGGCTCGGTTTGAGGGAAATCAGCAACGCCTACGGAGAGGCCTTTACGTGAGCCGTTTTCTCAATGAAGGATCGTCTTTTTAAAATAGTATTCAAGCTCAACAATGACATTAAGTTCGTAACTATACTATCACAGATCGTGACAGAGGTGCAGAAGACTTTTTAAATAGGCGAATATTCATCTTCAATTCGACTAGACATGACGGAATAAGCCGATCAAGCATTGAGAAAACACGAGCTAGTCTACCCTGATGTAGACTCGTTTTCAGCGGATGACGTCACACTGCTCCTCGGGGTCATTGTTTTGTTTACCTTTTAAGACTGCTGTTGGGCCACACATGGGATATGGGAAAAAGAGAAAATATAATAAAGCATAAGCGTCACACGTCTCATACACCTAAACTTCTTTCTTCTTATTTTTTTTCTCTATATCCATTCCTTGTTCAGAAATACAAACTGGCCTCAAATCAGGCCTATTTAGAGGCAGGCTACTCATTCAAGGTGGAAATGTTTATAGGCCTACGTGGACAGTTTACCGAGTCTTGAGAATATAAGTAAATGCTTTGAAGAGTTAGAATGGTTTCTTATATTAAGGAGAAATTTATTAAACGTGCTGATATAATTATGACTGTTTTAATGGATAAGGGGATTTAAAACCTTTCTTTTATAATGTATGCAAAGGTTTACTTACGTGCATTTATGCAGGCTACCATATAGTGTAATATATATATATATTTATATATATATATATATATGTGTGTGTGTGTGTGTGTGTGTGTATGTATGTATGTATGGGTGTGTGTAGGTATGTACATGATTGTATATATGATAAAGCTACTGTTATCAGCATAACACTAACTGTGTAAGATACGCGAATTTGCATACATAATTGAAAATACAAAAACAGAATACATATGCACAGTACATTAAGCGCATTTATTAACAGAAGAGATTTTTTAGTCTTGAGTAGAGAAAGTATTAGAAGACAGTATTAACCTGAATGTGTATTTACTCATGCCTCTAAAATCTTGAGGAATATGCGACGAGAGACCTTCGCAAACTTGAAGCAAAATCGTGAAGGCCACGAGATCTCGACAATGCAATGGGGAACTGTGACATGTTATTCATGAACAAGGAAGGCTACATAATATATACACATAATTCTTGTATAATGCATGTCTGCGTTTTTTTCTCTTCTTTAGTTTATGTTCTCTGATGGGTTGGGATTCTATAAACCATTTTAGAATCAGCCACTATGAAAAATGATGATATTTCATTATTAATTACGAGGTAAGTGTAAATGAGTCATATAGTTACTTTGAGCTAAGATCTGGGACGCGTTCATCTTCAACAACAAGTGACATTCACGAAGAGAAATCGAGGCTGACGCAAAACGGTTTACAGAACCGGCTGTAACTGTTCAAGGAGTTGTTACGAGGGATAGAAATTCGTGTTACAGGTTGTGTGAACTTGTACTGTATGAAATGTCTTTTTTTTCTTTCTTTTTTAATCCATCCGGGAGAAATTTATCAATAAATCTGTTCATTTACTCATTCATTTAATGTTCTACATGCATTCTCGTGCTTATGTAAACCTTCCACACGTTGTTTTTATTTTGTTGTGTGTACAAGGCTTAAAAAAACCATACGATCTGATGGAACTCAAAAGACTTTAAGGAAAAAAACATTCCTCTATTAACTTCTAAGAAAAAGCCATCTTTATCTTTGAACAGTCACAAATTCCCGCCCATCGAATCCAGTGTAACAAATATCTCAGAGAGAGACAAAAACATATCCGCCAGAAACAAATGAAAAAATATCTGTTGCAACATCTGCTATGAACATCTGCTATGAACATCTACCATAAACAGGTTGGAAACAAAGAGCAAATATTGAGACTACGTTGAAACATCTTTAGCCAGCAAAAAACCAAGCTTGACACTAAATGAGTGATGCACACACACACACATACAGCAAAAAGCAACATTTAAATACAGTTATTGAATTTAAAAAAAATTTAAAAAAATATAAAAAAAGCTATACCATCATCTGTCAACTGTAACAATTTAAAAGCCTACTGTACTGAAAGTTTTCTACCCATATTCTCTAATGGAAACTTAAAAAAAAGTAGTAGTGATTTCTCTTACTAACATAAGGACATTGAACACTTTCTGGATTACTCCCTTGACAAGGAATTGACTAATGTATTCAGTGCATCTTCTGCTCTATCCTTTCAGTCTAACTTCTACTTATAAAAGGAGATACAGACAAGTCTACTTGGGTGCTATTTACAGGATCTGTTTGGGTTTTCCTTTCTGAATCTGACTAGATGTGCCGTCTATAATGAATTGAGCTTCATTGCTGTTCCTCACGATTATTGCTAGTCTCTCATTTCCAGCCATTCTGATTCTCCTGAGGTTTCAATCTACTTCCCCTGACATATTCCTTAACTAACTCTATAGCCTACAGATGCCTACCAAATCCCTTTCATACCGAAAAAAGGTCGTAATTTTGTGCCTACCAGATTCTGTTCATCCAAAAATAAGTAACTTTTCTTCATATCTTAAATTAATATTGTATGTTATTTTCTACAGTTCATTTACGCTAGTATCTTTGCAAGGTTAGATATAATATTCTGAGCTTTTTTTTTATTATTAATTCGCGTTTACCTCTTTTCTAGACTAAATCTGAAATAGTTCTTTTAAAATTCTCAGGTGGGCTACCTTTATGATAGTCTATAAGAGTTCACAACTCAAAAATCTTCTACGACCCTCCTGTATTATACAGGAACTAAATCATTTCTTATTTGCAGTTGCATCCTCTCTCTCTCTCTCTCTCGTAACCAATCTAAACTTCACACCTACATTACCTATCCGTCCACTTATCCATCCAACCCAACCCTCGACTTCTCCTTATATCTTCCCTACTCTAACCTAAGATCCTCCGTGATCTCCCCTTGCATTACTCCCCATAACTGGCGCCTTACCTGTGTTTATTGAGCTGATACTGAGGTCTTTTCATGATGAGCAGCCGCGGCAATATGTGGATGAAGACTCTTCTGACCCAGGGCGCCATCTTGTGCGTCTGAGGGGACCGAAAGTGCACGTTCAGCACCAACACGGTCACACATATACTGTAAAGAAGAGGAGGAAGAAGATGAATGTCACGTGACTCACGTCAAAAGGATTCCAATACACAGTCTGATGTACTATCAAATGAAGTAAAGGTACGATTGTTTAAAATCGTCATTAACAAGAGAATTCAGTGTCAGTTTAAATAATGTAACAACATTACGAAAGATTAAAGCTATAATGTAAAACTGTTCCAAGTTACATAGCTCAGCACCTAACACACACAGTGCAGTGTGCCCGTAACTGTGTTTGTGGAGTGAGCGCGTAGGAACCAGGAACCAATTAAGGCAGTTCACATTAAGTCATTAAATTTGAATTAAATGCAGTCGTTTAGGTACAGGGTAAAATCATAAGACTGTTACAATGAATTCAGAATTTAATATATAATACAACTGTTTTGGTTTGGTTCAAAACAGATTACAGAATCTTAATCAAATTAGAGAAACTTTAGCTTAGGCCTAAGCGATACCGACGCAACGCGTCCTCTCTTAAATATAAATTCTGAAATCGTTTTGATAAGAGCACATTCAATCTTTCATACAACAAAATAACCTCCAATAACGCATCGAAGAATTCACCAAGTGGAAGAAAGTGAGGGTTTTGTCAGTAAAAACAACGAAATATAACATAAAACGGATCAAACGGATCAAATGCCACGTTACCTAGAGAAAACGGATCAAATACCACATTAACTAACAGAAAACAGGTCATATGCCGAGGAGAGAAAGAAAGAAAGAGAGGGGAAAAAATACGCCCCAAGGGATACGTGGCTGCTTTGAGGACTGGGGTCTAATTGGAATTTTTTTCTTTTTTTCCCCGTCCAAGGTCTTATTGATTAAAAAAGGAGAGTTTGAAAACTAGTTCCTGAGAGTTGCAGTAGATCTTAGATATCTGATAGACGCAACGAGGATCACATGAGTAATTGACAATCGCCAAAGTGAGAGAATAATCAAGGAAATACACACACACACACACACACACACACACGCACACACACACCCACACACATATATATATATATATATATATATATATATATATATATATATATATATATATATATATATATATATATATATTATATATATATATACACACACACACACGCATATATTACAAACGTAGAAACCAAAGTAGAATCGAGCTCTCCATATGATACTCATATAAAAAAAATAAAAACTATAGGTAATAATAATAAAAAAAACCTACTACACTATAAAGTTATATATCATAGGGTCGACAGAGACCCCTTATTGCTAACACAGTTACCCAAACTTTCCTTCCCTAAACGAAACACGACCTTTTCAATAGGCTCCTCTTCCATTTAGGCCTACCATACGGAGATACTCATTTCTCGAGAGAATGTGAGGACCTCAGTGACTGTGTGTGAGGGGAGAGAGAGAGAGAGAGAGAGAGAGAGAGAGAGAGAGAGAGAGAGAATCACAGGTGACCACCAGATATGAAAATAAATTAATCAGAGGGTGACCGAGAGATGTAACAAACCAAGAACAATGAGAAACTACAAAACCAAAAAAATAAGAAGGTTCTCGTGATCAAGTGACACTGCAACGTCACGCAACAAGACATATATATAAATACAAAAGTACACATTTAATACGGATTAAAATTAACTTCGAAGTTGCCTCGTCAAGTAAATTTACATGTGAAACTTAAGAAACAAAGATCACAATATAAATATAATTCTGAAGACAAATCTCGGGTGCACTGAGATTCGCGAAAGCAAAGCGCAATTAGCTATTTCATTCTCAAGTTAAATCTTGGGAGAAAGTAATCAAAATCAAGTTGCACTGTTGTTTGTTGCATGTGCAAACATTTCTTCGTGATTTATGTGCTAGGATGACAATACTTTCATAAGTCATCTTGCAACAAGAATAACAAATTATCATTATTATTATTATTATTATTATTATTATTATTATTATTATTATTATTATTATTATTATTATTATTATTATTATTATTATTATTATTTTCTTGGGAGTAGACCCTCTCTCAAACATGTCTTGTTGAAAAGGATTGCTGCATCAGCTCCATTAATTTTGTATAGAGTCTTCTCTATTTTCCTTATAAGGATTTCTCAATGTTGCTGAAACTGGCACGTTGCTTGCCAGTTTCAGCAACATTTGAGAAATCCTTAATAAGGAAAATAGAGAAGACTCTATACAAAATTAATGGAGCTGATGCAGCAATCCTTTTCAAACAGACATATTATTATTATTATTATTATTATTATTATTATTATTATTATTATTATTATTATTATTATTATTATTATTATTATTATTGACATTATTATTATTATTATTATTATTATTATTATTATTATTATTATTATTATTGGGTTAAGAAAAATATTCCACAGTAATAGTGTGTTTGTTTAATTTTTTTATTTAAAAATAACAAAATCAAACAGACATACCTCCTGTGGATTTACTTTCCCATTTATTGACACATGCGATTATGAGTTTCTTTGGATTATTATTATTATTATTATTATTATTATTATTATTATTCTTATTATTATTATTATTATTATTATTATTATTATTATTATTATTATTATTAATTATTCTGAAGAAGAACGGCATTCATATGGAACAACCTCACAGGAGCACAACTTCACAGGAGCCATTGACTATAAATTCAATCTTCTAGAGAATTCAGTGTTAATTTGAAAAAAATGACAGGAGACACATAAAGAAATGATGAGTTATTAAAAAATAAAAATAAAATCTCCCCAATAAATCAATAAAGAATATTAAAATGAATATAAATTATTCAAATCACTGGAGAATTGTTTTGGAGCAGCAAAGCACTGCATCTTCGCTTTTGAACTTTGGAAGTTCCAATTCCACAACGTCCTCAGGGAGACTTCGATGAAATTTTAAGACGGGATATTGCAAAATGACAGTTTCTACAACTAGGAATATTTTAGAATTGGTTCTAACGAAAAGTACAATGTATACTAACACAAACATCTGGGAATGGGATTTGCAAATAGACGCTAGATATCAAGAATATTTTGGTATGGGATTTTAAGATTTTTGTTTTTTAACTGATGACTATTTTAAGGTTTTAGTTACAACCTTAACATATTTCTGTACTCGTAAGACAACGATTTATCATCTTTATCGTTATTATTGGAAATGAGCGATATTCACACGGAGTAAATAAAACTGACCGATTAGCTTTCAATACAGGGTTATATAAAATTAGATTTTACCATTATAAATATAAAGGACGCTTCAGGCCATTCATGCTGATGACAGTTCAACTGATAAATCTCCCTCAAACCTCGGCCCAATCAACTCTTCTGTACAGCGTATAATGCTGTAAGAAACTCTCGATGTGCTGCAGTATGAAACTCTCAGCCACGACTGGGCAGCGCTCATTTGCTCCCCTGATGCGGTCAAGTAAAGATGCATCGGCGGCTGGCACCTCAAGCGGTCAGACGCACGATCCATGTCCAACTTTAACCTTAAATAAAATAAAAACTACAGAGGCTAGAGGGCTGCAATTTGGGAGGACGGACAGACAAAGCCATCTCAATAGTTTTCTTTTACAGAAAACTACAAAGAACCATGTTA